>NW_016108281.1:33862-45530 GCF_001604975.1 Cebus imitator
TTCCACTCTACACAGCAAAGTACAAAAACAATGCCATCTAAAATGCTACAAAATTATAAAACTCTAACAGAGATTTTATAGTACTGACTACACAATAAATGAAAAAAAGAAAAAAAATCGTTGTACATGTTACCAAGGTATCCTAAAAGACCACCATGAAGGGCAGGCAGAACCGGGGCTTCGTGATGACCCCGCAGAGCTGAAAAGAAGAAAAGTTTGAGGATAAAGGGAAAGTTTCCATTTTTGTAAATCACTTAATATTTAATGTTTTACTTTCCCTACATGTTATATGCATTTATCTACATTTCAAATGTTGACAGTTTGCATTTACTTTCCTGTAATTGATTTAATTAAAAATTTGAAAAGCCTAGAACATTCAAAAATTCCATAAAATGCCATGTTCTGCTGTAATTTAACATTGCACACATCATTTATTTTAAAATTTTAGTATCATATCCCATGCATTTAAAACTATTTAATAAAATTTATAGTAAAGATAAATGTTTGAAGGGGCAACACTATATGTAGTATATGTCTTCAAACTGTTCTTGTATTTTGGTTTGTGAATTAAATTTCAGTTGACTATTTCCATGAGGTAGCAACAGCATTTTGACCATTCTACTCAATGTGCCATAAATCGCCTGAATATCTGCACAAAGTCCTATTTCTCCATTTGCTCAGGGAAAAAAAAAATCCATAACTTAGTGATAGGAGGGTGTCAATGAATTATGAATAAATTTTGTGTAAATGAAGGCAATATAATCCGCTCTATTGTACTACACTGGTATTATGGTTTTCCATAAGTATTCTTTTAGTTAATTTAAGTTGAATCATTAAGCATTACAATTTGGCAGCTGCCAGAAAGCTGACAAAAAATAAGCAACTATAATTGTTCAAGGACATGTTCTGAACTAATCAGTATATAAATCACTTCCTGGCATTCCTTTAGTCATGGCAGATAATAAAATTTTCTCCCTTTAACTGAATTTGGATAATTAACCAATGACTTTAGGATCATCCAAATGTTAAAGCCAATATTAAATTATATTGAAAAAAGTATTAAGTAATATTTCTCAATGAATACACTTTGATGCGTTAAGTATAACGTGATAAAAGAGAAACATTCAGCATTCCTAGCAAATAATTGGGTGGTAGCTTGCCCTGAACATAAATAAATTAGAAGCTTCTCTAAATACTTATGGTAAATTATTATATTGTTATACTCTCCAACTTAAACATATATAGACAAATCATACATGTTTCACCCTGAGGACTGCTTTTTTTTTTAATTTATTTTATTGCATTTTAGGTTTTGGGGTACATGTGAAGAACATGCAAGATTGTTGCATAGGTACACACGTGGCAGTGTGATTTGCTGCCTTCCTCCCCATCACCTACGTCTGGCATCTCTCCCCTTGCTATCTCTCCCCAACTCCCCACCCCTCACCTTCCCTCCCCTATTGCCCCCCAACAGACTCCAGTGTGTAGTGCTCCCCTCCCTGTGTCCAGGACTGCTTTATAACAGAACATTATTAATCCTGTGATGAACTCAAAAGAGTCCTGAACTAAATGTATAGATTATGAGGAGTTGAGTCTGTGCAGAGGAGCTTGGGGTAAGGGAGGAACTATTTCTACAACTATGATCAAATTACAAACGTATGAAATGGGATAAGTTATCTGTATAATCTCTAAGTGCCCATCTAGTTCCAACAGTTATATTATTTAAACTAAATGCTAACTCTGTATAGGCAGAAATAAGGCCCAGTAATGTCCTTCTAATTTTGCAGACATGAGCAGTCCATGTAGACAGGATTAAGTAAATTAATGAATGTGTGCTCATATCATGCTGTATTTTTCACTCATGTAATGTATGTTTTTCAATAGAGTTAATGGCATTTTTATTAACCATGCTGTGGCTTATGTTTAAGATCATCTTACTCTTCGTTCCAGATATTTTGTAATTGGTTACTTTCAATATGCTGGGTGAATTTTAAGAAGAATGGAAGAAAAGCAGCTAAGGAATAGGGTTTTAGCTCAGGAAAAATTCTAAAAAGAATCAAAGAGCAAGTTCAGCCAAGCAGGAAGGGGTTATTAGAAAAAGTATCACAAAAATGAACAACGCTTGATCTTGGTACTCTTGATGTTCTGAAATGCAGTCCACATGCTAAACCAATAGTACATGTAAACCTCTGATAAGCTCCACACTTCAGGTGCTGAAGACAATCCATGAAAATGCTCCCATCATCCTCTAATATGGAATGTAAAAGCCCCTACCCATGTGTGTGGTCATTCAAACATTTGTAATACTAGCTATATCTCAGAAGCTTGGGGCATAACTTCTTTTTTTTTTTTTTTTTTTTGTTTTTTTTTTTTTTTTTTTTTTTTGCAATTTTATTTTTTAATTCATGCGTTTTATTTTTTGTTTTGCATTTTTGTTTTGTTTTGTTTTTTCCATTTATTTATTTTATTGTATTTTAGGTTTCGGGGTACATGTGAAGAACATGCAAAATTGTTGCATAGGAACACACATGGCAGTGTGATTTGCTGCCTTCCTCCCCATCACCTACATCTGGCATTTCTCCCCCTGCTATCCCCCCCCAGCTCCCCACCCCCCACCGTCCCTCCCCTATTTCCCCCCAACTGACCCCAGTGTGTAGTGCTCCCCTCCCTTTGTCCATAACTTCTAACTCTATACTTGCTCCTCAAAACAATTTCTCTGTGATTTTTGAAGACTCTCAAATGTGTGACTCTCAAACCTTTCTTTCCTACTTCCTTTGGGAAAGCTTTTACTTGCATTGTAAGACGTAAGTCAGAAAGAACAAAAGAAGCCAGCAATACAATTGTTGGTAATGGAAGCCATCTTAAAAACGTTATCAGAAAAAGAAAGTGTTCTATTTCAGAACATAGTTACTCAGACTTGGTTGTGTATGGATTCATCAAAATTAACCGTGCCACAAGAAGATACAAGACCATCAGAATCCAATTATTTTTGAGGTCAGATATCCAGAACATTTTTTCACCATTTGTTGTCCAAAATCAGCTTCAAATATCATCTATTATTCACTAAACAGACCCTTCCCACTTCCTGTCTCCAAATTCTCCCAATACTCATGTCATATCATCATTAATTATGACGCAGTTCAATTGTTTCTGGCTTTTTTCATAATATCATTACCATAAAAGTGGTCTACACCTGGGGGACTAACCAGTTTTTGACCCAGTTCACTTTTGGCCATATTGCATTCTGATGATTGATATTTTATACTCAACTCATTCTATACTTCCACAAGTAAACACATTGAAGTCTCTCTCCTTTCTTATAGGATTCCATTAATGATTGTTTGCTTTTTCTAGTCTAGATATTCTTCTGAGTTTTTAAATTTAAAGTATTTTGTTTCTTTTAAACTTATTCCTTTTTTTAAATATGAGTTTTCTGTTTTGAATTATATCCCAGTGCAATTAGGCGTGAGTGAAGAAAACATGTTGCATATAAATAAAAACATTACCACACAAGTTCAGTCCATGTTCCATCGCACCTACTATGTTACCAATGAAGATTTGCCACTAGAAGATACAGAGGTCTACTGGGAGATCAACTTTGAAAGTGAAGCCAAGTACAACACTCCAAGAAATAGAGTACCTTTGGCATTTATCCATCTGTTGTCTGTCAAAACTTTGTATATTAGTTTATATTTCTAGTACTGACTCTCAAAGATAATAAGCCTAGTAATGTCACATTTTTATAACATTTCTCAGATAACATAATTTTATCATACTATACAACTTTATCCACTACTGATTTTTTTTTTTTTTTTTTTTTTTTTGAGGTTTCACTGTCACCCAAGTAGGAGTGCAGTGGTTCATGATGGCTCACTGCAGCCTCAAACACCTGGGCTCAAGCAATCCTCCAACTCAGCCTCCTGAGTAGCTGCGCTTATAGGTATGTGCCACCATGCCTGGATATATTTTTTTTAATTTTGCAGGAACAGGGTCTCCCTATTTTACTCAGGTTAGTATCAAACTTCTGGCTCAAGGGACCCTTCCACCTCAGCCTCCCAAAGTGCTGAAATACAGACATAAGCCACCAAACCTGGTTGCACTACGGATTTTAGAATTTGCCAAAATCATATTTATGTGACTTATTGAATGCCTTATTTTTTAAGATTTTGATCAAAATCACTTTTTTGCCTTCAAATTTTAGTCATATATAATAGCAGGAAATAATAAGAATAGAGTTGAATGCAATTATATTGCTTAAAATATCACTAGAAATACAAATCTGATTTAACTATTATTTAAAGATGATTTATTATATGATTATGTTTTAAGTCCAGGTTACATGTGCAGATGGTGGAGGACTGTTACATAGGTATACACATGCCATGGTGATTTGCTGCAACCATCCCCCCATAATCTACATTAACCTTCCTCTGTAATCTCACTCAAAATAAATGATGTTTAATAGTTTATTCATTAAAAAAATCAGTATAAAGAAGATTATTTAAACTTGATAATAAAAATATAAAGTCACATCAGCTTAAATGTTCAAGATGCACATTTCTAACTTCTGATTTGTTCTTTGAAAATTATGAGTAAGCGTAATAATTTGGATCAATTAAAAAATGACAAGTTTAAACAACACAATTTTATAGAGAAAAGCACAATATGACAAATCGTAATTATCTGATTTTGATTTTTCTTTTTTCCAAGGCAGCCTGGTCTATCAAAGCTAAGATCCTAAAAATTTTTTCACTTTCATTCTCATCTACAAAGACACAGCTTTTTAGGTGGGGCCAGATGACTTTAACCCCATTTAATGAAGTTAATATACTGGTGATTTTCCATTAACATAGTACCATGCAAGGTAGAATGTGAGAATGACAAAGGAAATGAGTATTGAATAAGAAAATAAATTCTTTTACTGCTCTTCTTTTACTTCCCCTCCTGCCACCCTGGCCTCCTTCTACTCTGCAGTTATGATCCCTGCTGAAGGGCTTTGCATTTGCATGCACTCTGCCTAGAATGCCATTCCCCAAAATACTCACCTGGCCAGCTAACTCCCTCACTTTCTTCAGACATTTACTTCAGTCATCCTCTCACTGAAGTCTTTCCCAACCACTCTTTCAAAAATGTCAATCCTAGCTGGGTTGGAGGGATCATAGGTGGAACTTTGCAAGGCTTCATCTCTGATGTACTACAGAAGAGAGCACCGGTTCTTGCCCTGAATCTGCTTCTGGCAGTTGGGTCCTCGTTGGGTATAGTGGTTCTCCATGTGGTAAGTCCATCAATACCCTTCTGATGACTGTTACAGGATTTTTATTGGTGGACCTTCGAATATGATTAGCTCTGCTATTTCCGCGGACTTGGGTTGCTAGGAGCTTATTCAAGGGAGCAGTGAGGCTTTGGCCGCTGTCACAGAAATTGTTGATAGTTTGGGGAGCATTGGAGCTGCTGTGGGCCAGTATTTAGTGTCTCTGATCCGGGACAAGCTAGGATGGATGTGAGTTTTCTACTTTTTCATTCCCATGACAAGTTGTACAATTGTGTTTATCTCGCCGTTAATAGTGAAGGAAATATTCTCTCTCATGCGAAGGAGACAAGCTCACATATTGAGGGAGTGACTGGTGCCCGTGAGACAGAAAGAACAATGTCAGCCACATCAGGACCATTAGGGCTTCGAATCTGCCCTATTCAGGGTTTGTCCAGGAGCTCCAGCATGACCTTGGATGGTCAGACCTCTCTCAACACTGCCAGCTACCTGAGATGCTGACCAGCCGTGAAGGCTGCGCTAGTTTTCTACACTACAGGAATTACTATCGATGATTTTTGTTGTTTCATGAATGACCTCTGACTCTGTCATCATCTTTGTTTGGCATGTTGAGGTTTAGCCTTAACTGCTGTCTTCGACTTGGACTTTCTCTAGCCTGGAAAATTGAGTGAACAGGAGGCAAAGCCACGTGTGGTTTGTTCTGGTGATGTGTTCCACAAATGGAAGAAATCATTGCATTTCGCTTTGGTAATGAGTTTACATAGAGTGGCTCATCTTTCCAGCATCAAATCCTGATAAAATGCTCAAGCTGGACCGAGTTGCAAGCCTGCCTTGGGCAAAGAATTCCTCTGTTCACCACCGTGAGAAAGCTCATACTACATGACTGCTGACTGGCTCAGTCACTGTATCTGATCTCAAAGCCATTCAGCCCTAGAAGCACCAATACCTTCAAATTATTGTCAACTTGTTCTCCTCCATCTTCATTCAAATGAGCTTGGACTCCTGGAAGTATTTAATGTTCCCTTCGAAGACATCAGTTATCTTGAACATTGCAACGTGTAACTCGCAACTCAAGCACTGAGCCCCAGAGTTGTTGTCTGGGAACCTTAGGATCCTCTCGGATGCTAATCTGCTTAGTCTATTTTTAGAAGATTGATCTCTGATACAACCGGTTTCCTGGAGTTACCTCAGCAGAAGACTAGAATTAGAGAAAAGGGAAAGACCTTTTGTTCTAGGAAGTGCCAAGTACAGATGTGCTTTGAACTATGATGGAGTTATGTCCCAGTAAACCCATCGGAAGTCAAATGTGTTTCATACACCTGACCTACTGGACAACATAGCTTAGCCTCACCTACGCTAATGTACTCAGAACACTTAAATTAGCCTATAATTGGGCAGAATCATCTAAGAGAAACTGTTTTATAATCTAATCAAGTGTTGAACATGTCATTAATTTATTACTACTGTACATTATGCTGAAATTGCAACCATTTCGCACCACTCTAAAGTCCAAACATCAGAAGCTGAAGACTGTCTGCGACATCTAATCACATTAATGGATTACTAAGGCCTGCGGGGTGTCCATTCTTTAGAAAAATGTATATATCTTCCGGGCTGTGAATTCTGTACTAGTGATAAATATTTTAAGATCAGTCTGTGTGTGTATATATATATTAAATTATATAAGCAAGCTAGCAGGAGAATGTGCAATTTTGAGGGATTCCTAATTTGCGTTGGGTTAGGGAATATTTTTCAACCTCTTGCTTTATATTCTGATATGGAGTGTGTTTAAGAACTTGTCGATGTTATTTAATCATGCAGATTTCCAATCAGTGTATTGCTCATTTACTGACAAAAAGGGAAAATACGAAACATAGAAAAAGACAATAAACTGACTTTCATAATAAAAAAAAATCAATCTCTTTTTCCCTGAGATGACTTTTTTTCTAAGTACTTATTACTACCTAACTACCGTTTATTTACTTAATTATCTTGTTCAATGTCTGCCCTCTCACTAGAATATAACATCCCATAAGGGCAAGGATATTGAATCTGTTTTGTTTACTCCTACATTTTTCAGAAAGAAAGGAGATAAATTGCCCTTCTCTCAGCAAAAATAAAGGAGCAAACGGTGAGAGGAAGTTTATCTCCCTTCTCTCAGCAAGAGAGACAAGAACAATGAGGCGAACAAGGAAAGGAAAAAAAGGGAGAGGGAGCAAACGAGAAGGAGAGAAATCTTCAACTCCTTAAACTAAATAAGCAACTTGCATAGTATGACACTTTGAGAAAACAAAACTTCCTTGGATTTCTCAGTACTCCTGCCAAAGCCCTAGCCTCATGAAACACAGGAATATATATTATAGAAAGATACAGAACATTTGCTTTCACTTTCCCCAGAAATATTGTACTCCTCACATATTGTCATGTCATGAAAATTAGATCAGTAGCTATTTTCTAGCTAATTTCTCTGTTCTGAAAGGATAATACAACTTGTCTCCCAATGAGCACCAAATGATAGCTGGATTAGGTCCCCAACTTAAGGCCAAAGTACCAGAAGACGTGACCACTATCTCGAATGTCAAAAGGAATGAATCCTCAATTTGGATACATCACTGCATTCTGAAAGCTGGAGACACCTGGGCTTTATCTGGCCCTTGGAGAGACATCTTTACACTTTAAAAGGTTGGGGTAGGCCGGGTGCAGTGGCTCAGGCCTGTAATCCCAGCACTTTGGGAGGCCAAGGTGGGCAGATCATCTGAGGTCAGGAGTTCAAGACCAGCCTGACCAACAGGGCAAAACCCCATCTCTACTAAAAGTACAAAAATTAGCCTGACATGGCGGCGCGTACCTGTAATCCCAGCTACTTGGGAGGCTGAGGCAGGAGAATCATTTGAACCTGGGAGGCGGGGTTCCAGTGAGCTGAGATAGAGCCACTGCACGCCAGCCTGGGCAACAGCTTTTTTTTTTTTTTTTTTCTATCTCAAAAAATACAAAACAAAACCAAAACAAACAAACAGAAACGTTAGAGTAAAAATCCAGGGCCATTTCCAGCCATTTTCGGAGGCGTTTATTTCTGTTTTCCTTCTCCCCTTTTGGAAGAAGGAAATAGGATGGCTGTCTGTATCCTATATATGCAAATAGAGAAAATCCATTGTTCTCTATCTCTGTCAAGCTGAACTAACCCACCACCCACTTGGAAAAATTCCATCCCCTCTCATGGCGTTGCTGCTGGTCTAGATGTGGGAAACTAATGTTCTCCTTGTCACTGTGGCTGCTGATTTTGTTGTATCATTAAAGAACTATATTTCTTGACCAAGTGTCTTTCATTTCTGCAATATTAATAAACGTAGAATACATAACTCAGCAAATTGAGCAATATCTTAGACCCTTCACAGTTTGTTAGAAAACAGATGCAAGGTCTGGAAATATTAAAACATTGGTGAGGGACAAAAGAATTCTTGTGATCAAATACTATCATCCATTCCACACAGCTCCCCAGTTAGATACAAAAACAGAGAAAACAGATGACCACACACATCATTAAAAGGCTCTGTGTTTCCAATTGAGAAAATGCTTTCAGAAGACATGATGAAGTATCATTTTAACCATGAAATAATAAGTGATAATTTATACCTCAGCAGAAATCTTAAGTTTGAAAAAATGATTAGACTCATGACAGAATAAATGTTTTCCTTTTGAAAGTAGGGGTATAACAGCCTATTAAATAATTACTTTGATTTTAAATGTCTGTAATTCCAATTTCCATGATAGCTCATAACAGCTCAGAGAAAGAATGAGGAAATGCAGATGAAGTCTGTCATTATGTATTTATACACTCAAAAGAAATGAAAAAGAAAAACTGCAGCCTGAATTCACAAAATCTAATTCATATGAGTTCATGGCTTTTATCTTTTTTAAACAGTCCTTTGGGAGGAACTAGAAGCAGAGAACAGCACTGGGACTTCTCAATTTAAAAGTTATTACTTCAACAGTCTATGGGAGGGCTGCTCCAGAAATATCCTCCTAGATGTGTCCATTTGTTTTCTTGCTTACTTTCCAAACTAAGCATTGGAAATGAGGAGAGAGAAATAAAACATTGTGAAGCCCAGCTGTCTATGGTACACATGTTTATGTTAGTCATCAGGCTCATGATCGATTGCAGCAATAAATCAAAAGAATTGCACTAGCTGTGTAATTTATTAGAGCAGTGTATCAGCAGGGTGAAGCCTCCAGGAGGGTGAGTTACAGACATGAACCTCGCATCACTGCTCTTATTTACTTTCTCTATTTAAGTTTGATATAAGAAGACAGAGTGGGAGGACCTGAAGTCAGAATTGAAAGCTTCTTTTGTGTAATTGTCAAAATGACTTTAGACACTTTAGCTAAGATAACATTATTAAAAGTTTTCACCTTTGATTTACTATTTTTGTTCAAATAAAATAAACAGTAAAATAAGCCTTAAATAGTATGATGATGATGAAGATCAATTTTCTCATTACACCATTTCCTTTCCAGCTCTAGCATACTTCTACAGATATGCTTTTTTGCCTTCTCAGAACATTCTACTCTCACAGGCTATTGCTTCCCGGGATTGCATATCTAACAGAGAAGCACAACATAAGCTCTTGCCTCAGGCTTTGTTTTTTTTGTTCATTTATGTTTTTACAAATCTAATCTGAACTGAGGTAAATGTCTTCACATTTTTGTCCTTATCTAAGTACAATTTCTACTATCATTTGTTTTGAATTGTTCTTTCAATTGACCCATTACCATGAATGGAAATCTAGTATCAGAAGAAAGAGATTTACAGCTCCAAAAAGATCTACAAGGAAACTAAAACAATGCTATCAACTTGTAGTTAAATTATATTGCCAACCAAATTTTGTCTGAATTCCCTTTCCCTCCTTCTCTCTTCCCTGTTCTCTTTTTCTGTCCCCCTCTTCTCTCTTCTTCTCTCTCTTTCATTAAGTGTCATAGGGATATTAAATAGATATTAGCAGTAAACTTAAATTTTCTTTCTGGGTCAGTCTGAGGATTGAAAGAGTATTAAGTACATAATTTTTTATACTGTATCATTAACTTCAATGTTGTTTCTGTGTATCTCCTAATATCAGTAATATGAGTCCCATGTCTAGGGGAAAATGTGCAAGGCACTGTGGAAGGCCAAAATTATGAAGATTCTCATGCGAATTCTCCCAGATATTCTGATTCAGGTGAGAGAATATGGTTGTGGCACACATATGTCTATCCCTGGTTTTGGTCTGCCCAAACCATAATTTAAAAAAAAGTTTTCATTTACCATATATTTTATTGTACCTTGGGTAAATTCTCTTTTATGCATATCGTAGACTATAATGATTATTCCCAGTTTTGACTATGCATAAAACTCAATGGGGAGCTTTGAAAAATGAGACCCATGGCTCATACAGGAATTCTGATTTAATTGTTCTTGGGTTGGGCTTCAGGATCACTATTACATAAAAGCCCCCTAAAAAATGCTAATGTACATGCTGTGTTAAGAAACTCTTCTACCTCTTCCATTATGCCATTGCCAAATTAAGACAAGTGTGCTTTTTTTCCTACCAAAATTTTGTTATACTGGGTGTTATGGTCAGAATGTCTTCCAAAATTTATGTGTTGAAACTTAATTGCCAATATGATAGTATTAAGAGTTGGAGCTTTTAGGAGCCAATAAAGTCATGAGGGCAGAGATCATATTAGCCCATCCTTATAAAACAGCCTAAGTGGGTGGATTTGATCTCTTCCACTCTGCTGCGTGAGGAAACCGTGTTCATCCCCTCTGTCACGTGAGGTTGGAACACCAAGCCCCATCCACCACGAGGAGCAGGTCTTCACCAGGCACCAGGCCTGCTAGTGCCTTGATCTTGGACTTCTCAGCCTCCACAACTGTGGAAAATAAATTTCCATTATTTATAAAATACCTTATCTCTAGTATTTTGTTATAAAAGTACAGATGGACTAACATACTGGAGGATTTTCATTTTATTAACAAGCTCTTTAATTTTCCAACCATTCAGCAGACCCCAATTCAAATGGACTGGCCAGTTGAATAGGCTCAGCTTTTACATGTTAAGGTGATTTGACCTTCTTTCCCCATTTTTGCTCAGTCCCAGCTCTGGATCCTAGAAATAAATACTGGGATGCTTTAGCCTTCAATGAGCAGAATTTTCATGGTTGCAGGATAAACTACAGATTGTACAAATTTGCAGTAGCTACATCAGTGGTCATAGGATTCTGTTGGAATCTTCATAAAAATATTAGCATAAGAGCATAAGAGTCTTAAGAGTCTACGGTACTAGTACTGATGACAGTTGACAGTTTCTTCTTTATTTTTCTTTTCTTTTTTTTTTTTTTTTTTTTTTCTATCTCAAAAAATAC
>NW_016108281.1:52211-57469 GCF_001604975.1 Cebus imitator
GGGGTCTGTTTGTTTTCCCCTGCGGCCACTCACTGCGCTGGCTTAAACAGCGGCACTGAGGTTTGTGGTGCTTTTTTTTTTGCCCTGGAATCTACTTTCCTGGCTCCCTGCTCAGTCCCCTTTTTAAACAGA
The DNA here is from genome assembly GCF_001604975.1 of Cebus imitator. NCBI lineage: Eukaryota > Metazoa > Chordata > Mammalia > Primates > Cebidae > Cebus > Cebus imitator. Next base: position 52,344 of record NW_016108281.1, read on the forward strand.
GGAATGGGCCACTTCCCGTGGCTCCAATCGCCAGCCAAAAGGGCCCCCAGACTGGTGTATTTTGTATGGAGAACTGCTGCTCCGGGGCGCCGACAAAGCAGCCGCGCGGGGAAAGCAGCGGTGCCAGCCGGCACAGCCGCGCTGGCTGAAACAGCCGCGCTGGCGACCGTGGAGCTCCTCCGCCCGGGAATTTCCTAGTCTGTGGACAATAAAAATGCGGCGTCCACTCACCCTCTGCGCTTTCACTGGGAGCTGCAATCCTGAGCTGTTCCTAGACGGCCATCTTGGATCCTCCCCCGACATTTTGATTTTTATTAATTTTTTATATTCTCAAAACTCTTTAGGTAAACAAAAGACTTGTTACAATAACATTTTAAATCAAAGTACCAAAAAAAAAAAAAGAAAAACTTTTCCTGCTAAACAGTTTTGTTCTCTTCTAACAAATCAAAGCACTGCTCAACTTAACAGTCTGCCCATATGTCTTGACATCTTGGCTGCTAGGAAGTTCAGAATAAGCGTATGCTTGAGTGTTTAGTTGCAGCCATACAGTATCTGAGTTTTTATTGTAAAGTAGGTTAAATAGTTTTAAATAGTTGAAATAAGTAGTTAATGAGTTTTAATCAATTTTATATAATTTTAAATGTTCTCAGAGAATCAAACACAGAAAAATATTGCCTTAAGCTCAAATAAATTCATGGTTTTTTTTAATGCATAAACATTACAAAAAAATACATTATAGGCCAGGTATGGTGGCGCATGCCCGTAAGCACTTTGAGAGGCCAAGGCGGGTGGATCACCTGAGGTTGGGAGTTGGAGACCAGCCTGATCAACATGGAGAAATCCCATCTGACCTGAAAATACAAAATTAGCCAGGTGTGGTGGCATATGCTATATTCCCAGCTACCAGGGAGGCTGAGGCAGGGAAATCACTTGAACCCTAGAGGCAGAGTTTGCAGTGAGCCAAGATTATGCCATTGGACTCCAGCCTGGGCTACAAGAGGGAAACTCTGTCTCAATAATAGTAATAATAATATATTATAACCTGCTCCAGAATAATACAAAAAATAAGAAAATCAGAGAATTGAAAAATTAATGTAAGTTAGTTGATAATTAAATGAATTCAATCATGAAACTTTTTAATCTCCTACTTTCCTTTTATCTGCTGAATTATTTCACCAAGGAAAATATTTTTAAGCTTATTTGTATGATTCTCCCTCTATTCAGTTTGCAAGCAAAGTTAATCTGGAAAAAATGTGCTCGTATATATGAACATATATGTATTTATATATATATAGTCATGCAGAATGGTTTTCCTTAGCTATCTGTTCTTTTAATCTTTGTAGATAAACTTCCACAATGAGGCAGGTAGGAGAGGTGGCTGCTGGCCTTTTGAAAATCCCGTCTGATGCCTAAAAATTGAAAGCTTCTAGGAAATGTTAAATCAATCCATCAGTATCAGCATCTCATGCTGAAGGGACACCAGTTATTCGCTGGATGAATACACTCGTTGCCCTAGATACTGACCGTTATTCTTCTCCAAAATCACATCTCTTTTCAGAGAGTGTGGCTTTAGTAATACTTTAATTTGCAAGACTAACCAAGCTGAACCATCAATGAAATGTATGTGGACTTAAATCAAAAGAATTGTGTTAGAAATAAACACCATTAAGCCTACTGCAATATCATTCTTGTCTTACTAGATAGGAATATCAGTTACCCTGGATAGCTGAGGCCTTCAAAATAGCTAAACTTTGATTTTGGCCTTTTCCTTTTTAAGCTTTTTGTTTTTTCATTTTATTCAGAGAATCCTTTTTTATAATTTCTCTTTTAGTTTGTTCATTTATATACTCATTTTAGTATTTTTAGTAATTTCTCATTTATTTTATTTATTCATATACTCATTTCTTCAGTGAATATCTGCTAAATATAGCAATGCATCAGACTTTGGGTTTATCGCTTTTGGAGATACAAAGATGAAAAACAAATTGCCTTTCTTTAGATGTTAGTATTCCTACAGAAGAGAAAATGAGGCAATTTATAATTTATTCTATTGATATCATTCATGTTTATACAAACATGTATATGTGTAGTGAATGTAGTTACAAAAGTTTAAACTTGGTTTATTTTTTAAATTTCATAATTCAAGAGGCGATTTATAAGAATTAGCATTTTTCATTAACCATTATCAGGTACTAAATTGCATATGATAGTTACTTTAACCCCTCAAAATACAACCTAAGAGGCATAAACTACTAATATATTCAACAGCAGAAATCAAGGGGTAAAAAGATTAGGAAATGACCTATGATTACTAAACAACAGGTCACATGTCCAAGTTTCAAATTCATGTCTAAATAATCTAAGTTTATTAATTTCTGCTGCATCATACTGCTTCCTAAAAAGCAGTATATTCTATTTTCCTACCGAGACTGCCTCCATGTCTAAAATATTCAAGATGTGGCACCAACTTCTCATGCATATTAATGTATTATAAAATATATATCAAATGGCTGATCTAGTTAAGTTCCACATAACCAGTGGTAAAAACATAAAATGTCAGAATTGGAAAATAATTTTAAGTCTAGCCCAAAATGTCAAATCTGAGATTTGAAAAGATTCAATTAATTGCTCAAGATCATACAGTTCTTTTGAACCATTTCAGCACTGAAACATTGTTACCTAACCTTATTTTAGTTTTCTTTTCACTTCTTCCTTAGTCTCACTCGGGCACCTATATTTGGCAATGTCACGTATGCATATAAATTTTATTATACTCTGTGATCACATCTACACATTATTGTTGCAGACAATAAAATTTAGACTACATAATCAACTATCCTTATTTTCAGCATCTTTATTTCTCTTAGGTGGAGGATCATTGATTTCAATGTCTTTGTACTGTAGATCATGCCATATCATGTGTGCTTTAATAAGTCTCATTCCTGTTTAAATCCATTGGCAATGTATGGACCTTGTTTTACAGACTTATACAACATAATCAGCTTAGATCTTTAAAAGAATCTTAAAAAACACAAATAGATGTTTCCTTTTTTTCTATTCTGAATTTCTAAAAATCTATGAGCACGCTAACTTAATGCTCCTAGAAAAGGAAATGGAGCAGACATACATTTCTTGATTCCTCTCCTACGTACAACTTAAAACTCTAGAAATTATGTATAAAACAAACACAAGGAGACTCTGAAAGCAGAAAGAAAAAGCAATCCAGCTGTGTATCTTGGGACCATGAAATGCCATGGAAGTGTGTTTCTCAGGTGTCATTTTTGTCTCATATATCTCAGACTCAAACTGAATAAGCTGGCAACCCAGAAATGGCAACGTACACAGAATAATAATAATAATAATAATAATAACCTGCTCTCTCTAGCTAAAGCCCAGAAAAGAAACAATCTAGCAAGCAAAGCAGAAAACTTTACTATAAAACTTTAGCCAACACCACAGGGAAAAGGCTGTGACACACCCACACCAGTAAAGGCTGAGTGGGGATCCTGGGCTTCCACACACACCTGGTGGTAATAAAGTACTCTCCCCTTCCCTGCTGAGGTGCTGTCACTGGAGAGTCAGGAATTCCACCATGATCGTCTAGGTGATACTGTAGAGTCCATCTAGGTGGCCTGAACTCCCATTCTTCAGCCAGAAGCACAGATGAGTCCCAATTTCATCTCTGGTACCAACAGAGGCTGACTGGGGGACATTCCACTTTGATAGGGTAGCACTTCTCACCTTCCTCTCCCAGAACAATATCAGAGAAAGACAGTTAACATAGAATGGTTGAAAATTTGGAGTTACATGTAGTAAAACATGTTTACGTTCAAGTAAAATCACTCACACCAAGAACCAGGAAACCAAAGAGACTGAAAAAAATCACAACTAGTAGATGTCAATACCAAGGTGACAGGGGTGTAAAAATTAACTGAAAATGATTTTAAAGCAGCCATAATAAAAATGTTTTAAAATCAATACATTAGGGAAGACATGAAAACTCTCAGTAAAGAAATAGAAGAAACAAACCAAAACCAAATAGAAATTTTAAAGCTGAAAGTACAATAATTTAAATTTTAAAACTCAGTGAATAAACTCAACAGCAGAAAGGAGGAAATGGAAGATGTGTTGGTAAACTAAAAAGCCCTACAAGGAAAGGAGAAAGTGTGAGGCTAAAGAAGGACTTGAAAAACTAAAGGCTGGAAACCACCAATCTGACAAGAGACGTATACCTATAGATTCAAGAAGCAGAGTAAAGCCCAGAGAGTATACACCCAAGACACATTATAATTTAACTTCTAAAATTGTCATTTGTAAAAACCTGGATGAATTTGGATAACATTATGCTAAGTGAAATGAGCCGGGCACAGAAAGAGAAATACTTCATGATCTCACATGTGGAATCTAAAAAAGTCTGACTCCTATTAGTAGACAGTAAAATAGTGGCTACCAAAGGCTGGTGTGAAGGTGGGATGGGGAATAAGATGTTGATGAAAGGGTACAAATTTCCTGTTAGACGTGAGACATAAGCTTTGGAGATAAACAGCACAAAAATTAATAAGTACATGAGTGAGGTGATAAATATGTTAATTAGCTTGAATAATCACTCCACAATGTATACATATATCAAAACATCATGTTGTACTCCTGAAATGTACAGAATTATTATTTGCTGGTTAAAAATAAAAATAAACTTCTGAAAACTGGAGACAAGAAATAAATCTTAATAGCAGCCAGAGGAAAATGACATGTTACAAAAAAGAAAACAATTTTCATAATAATGGATATTGCCTCAGAAATCACAGAGAACAGAAAGAAGTGGCCCAATATTTTTAAATATGAAAAGAAAACTGTCAACCCCAGTAACCTATGCCAAGTGAAAATATCAGAAATAAAGGGAAAATCAGAACAGTCTCAGATGAAAGTAAATTAAGCAAATTTACCATAACAGATGGCAAAGAATGAAAAAAGGAATTTTCCAAAGCAATAGGGAAGTCAGCAATTAAAGAAGAAACCTGGGAACATCAAGGAAACAAAAAAAACACCATAAGCAAAAATATTTATACATAAAAATAGGCTTTCCTTCTCATACTGGGTTTTCTTATTTTTTTTTTTTTTTTTTTTTT
>NW_016108281.1:57791-64220 GCF_001604975.1 Cebus imitator
AAAAAAAAAAAAAAAAAAGCTTACACTGGTGCATGCAGAGTAAATATTTAAGATAATTATATTACAAACAGGGAAGGCTAAGGAAGCATAAAGGGGTGTAAAGTTTCTATGCTTCACTTTACCGGTAAAATGGTGATGCCATTATACTGATAAGTAACCTACACATACTGTAGTACCTAAAGCAACCAGCAGAAATGCTAGACAAACAATATATTTGAAAACAGTATAGATACATCAAAGATGTTTTGTAGATATGGATAGATTATTCTAAAGCCTATGCAAAATGACAAGGAATATAGAATAACTAAAATAACTTTGAAAAGGAAGAAGAAAGTAAAAGAAGTAAATCTGGTTTGAAGACATATTATGTAACTTCAGTAATCAAGGCTGTGTGGTATTGACAGAGTGGTAAACTCATTAAATAATTGGAAAAGAACAGATAATTTCAATACAGACACCTACAATTATGCTCAAACGATTTTTGAAAAAAGTGTACAAACAATTAGAGAAAAGATGGACATCCATACCCAAAAAAGTGTACCTTAACCTACGTTTCTAACCAAATGCAAAAATAAGCCTAAAATGAATTATGAACTTAAATGTTAAATGTGACACTATAACATTTTTAGAAAAAATGGAATAAAATCCTCGGAATGTAAGGCTGGGCAAAGAGTTCTTAGTCTTAACATCAAAAGCATGAACCATGGAGAAAAAAATTATAAATCTAATGTAATCAAAATAAAAAATTTTGCTCAACAAAAACTCATGTGAAAGTATGGAAAAACAAACTACAAAATGAGGGAAAATATTTGCAAACCTAACAAAAGAGTATCATCTAGAATATATAAAGAACTCATAAACTGTAAGTGGGAATGTAAAATGGTATAGTCGTTCTGGAAAGCGGTTTGTCAGTTTCTTAAAAGAGAAAAGAAAACGAAACATGCAACTAACATATGACCCAGTGATCGAACATTTATTACAGAGAATGAAAAATTATGTTCATTCTAGAACCAGTGCACAAATGTTCATGGCAGCTGCATTTATAATAGCCAAACACTGGAAACCACCCTGATGACTTTCAACAAGTGAATAAAGACCTTATGGTTTATTCATACTGTAGAATACTACTCAGCAGGAAAAAGAACAGACTAGTCATACATGCAACAACCTGAATAAATCTCCAGAGAATTATATTGAATGGAAAGGGTCAGTCCCTAAAGGAAATGCACTGTATAATTCCATTATGTAAGTTTCTTAAAATGATAAAGTTATAAAAGTGGAAAACAAATTAGTGGTTGCAGGTGATTAAGAGTGGGAAAGAAGAGAAGTGTGCACAGCTATGAGAAAAGCAACATGAGGGATCCTTGTAATGAAGGACATGTTCTGTATCTTGACTGCATCAATGTCTAAATGCTGGTTGTAAGTTTGTACTATGCTTTTCCAAGATGCAATCATTAGGGAAAACTGGGTAAAGAGTACACTTGATTGTTCTGTATCATATCTTACAACTCCATGTGACTCTACAGTTATGTCCAAATAAAAACATTTAATTAAAAATTTATAAGCACAGGTGCATATTTCTTCCTTCACTAATTAATGTTTGTTATATGTTCTAGAAATGCATACAGGCAAAAAGAAATCACTTATAATCTCGTAACCAAAAGACTTCTATTGATAATTTTGGGACCTTATTTTTTTATTACACTTTAAGAAGCTCTAGGGTACATGTGCTAAACTTGCAGGTTTGTTACATAGGTATACACGTCCCCTACTGGTTTGCTGCATCCACCACCCCATCATCTACATTAGGCATTTCTCCTAATGCTATCCCTCCCCTATCCCCTTACCCACTGTTATCTCTCCCCTAGACTCCCACTCCTCTGGCAGGCCCAGTATGTGATGTTCCCCTCCCTGTGTCCATGTGTTCTCATTGTTCAGCACCCGCCTATGAGTGAGAACATGTGGTGTTTGGTTTTCTGTTCTTGTGTCAGTTTGCTGAGAATGATGGTTTCCAGCTTCATCCATGTCCCTGCAAAGGACGTGAACTCATCATTTTTTAAGGCTGCATAGTATTCCATGGTGTATATGTGCCACATTTTCTTTATCCAGTCTATAATTGATGGGCATTTGGTTTGGTTTCAAGTCTTTGCTATTGTGAACAGTGCTGCAATAAACATACATGTCCATGTGTCTTTATAATAGAATGTTTTATAGTCCTTTGGGTATATACCAAAAGGATAGTAATGGTATTGCTAGGTCAAATGGTGTTTCTAAACTACTTTCTCTATATGTCTCCTTTATATTTTAATAAAGGTATTAAATTTAAATTGGAAAAGTTATCAAAAAAGGTAAATATAATAAAAAATTTATTAGAATAAAAATGGGGATATTACTTTTTTATTTAAAAATAAAAATCATTGGCTCTAATGGGAGTTGGGAACCACAATTGGCATTCAATACTATACATAGAAATATTAGAAATTAATTCACCTTTTCTGGGCATGTTTCCTAATCTGTGAAATAATACTGGATTATTCCAATTAATAGTGGAAAGGTTTGCAGTTCATTCAACAATTAATACTTGCTTATACTTTAATTTTAGATCAAATATTTCCCTTTCCTTTCTTTTTTTCTTTTTTTTTTTGAGACGGAGTTTCACTCTTGTTACCCAGGCTGGAGTGCAATGGCGCGATCTCGGCTCACCGCAACCTCCGCCTCCTGGGTTCAGGCAATTCTCCTGCCTCAACCTCCTCAATAGCTGGGATTACAGGCACGCGCCACCATGCCCAGCTAATGTTTTGTATTTTTAGTAGAGACGGCGTTTCACCATGTTGACCAGGATGGTCTCGATTTCTTGACCTCGTGATCCGCCCGCCTCAGCCTCCCAAAGTGCTGGGATTACAGGCGTGAGCCACCACGCCCGGCCTCCCTTTCTTTTTTTTAAAGAAGTTGAAACTCATCTTCCTTCTTTTCTTTGTTGATAGCAAATTGTTTTGACTTGGTAAGCATTTCAAACTTCCGTTGTCAGAAAATGCACTTTTCTGGGCATCACAACTTATTCTGTAAGTTTCAGAGTTCAGGCACTTGAGGTTTCAGAATGTCATTAAACTATATTATCAAAAAAAGGAGGGAGACAGCATAGATATACAGATTAGAAAGAAGATAAATAAGTATATAGATGCATAGAGATGATAGGTTGATTTCTTGATTTATTTTTGGAATAAAATAACCAATTTTAAAAGTAGAAAGATAGAGAGACTCCATCTCTACTAAAGTAAAAAATTAGCCAGGTGTGGTGGTGCATGCCTGTAGTCCCACCTACTTGGGAGACACCAAGGTGGGGGGATCATTTGAGCCTGGGTGTAGAGGCTACGGTGAGCCTTGATCACACAACTGCACTCCAGTCTGGATGACAAAGTGAGGGCCTTCCTCAAAAAAAAAAAAAAAAAAAGGTAGAAAGAAAATATTTAGTGCCATAATAAGATAAAATATCTCATTTTCTTGTGATTGTTCTTGTAATTAAAACTAGTTTATTTACGTAACTTGCTCTCCTATTGTTATTCAAAAGAGTGCATGTCATCAGATTGTGTTTATTTGGGGATCAAATTAGTCATACAATCCTTTTCATCCTAAAGATAAGACATAAGATACAAGGTTTCTTCCTGGGAATATATTCTGAAAGCAATTTTGGACTAAGTTTTTAAAAGAATGTCAGTGGTAAGAAACATGAGCAATTGCAATTTCTAGGAACATAAATATCTCTTTCGGAAAGGTTTGTATCATGTAGGTAGCAGATACTTTCCAAGAAATGATTAACACTTACAGGGTAACTGCAGGGAGGTAGATTATAATCATGCTGTCTTAGCCCCATCAACATCAGTTATTCTTTCAACTACTGGAACAACAGAGATGATAGATGCAAAACAGAAAAAAGAAAAAAGAAATCATAACAAATTTATTTTCTGGATTTATTTTGCCTTAATAACTAAATTTCCCAAAAACATTCAGTTTCATATCACTGAATAAAGAACGCATTCCTTGATACATAGGTAGAACCACCACAGAAGTTAATGTGGTATTAAAATCAGAAAAACCCAGCCAATTATTTTATTTTTATCATTGCAAGTCAAAATTAAACTGCACAAACTTGTATTTTATTGTGATCACACTCTAAGATAAAATGGAATAATAAAACAAAGTTTGATAGAAAAAAAAAAACTAATGGGCTTGTTAAACTTCAGATAAAAAAATGAAAAGATAAAAATGTATATTAAAAACACTTTTTTGGTTTATTTTTGATGTTTGAAAGGATCTGTTTCTCTGGTCTACTGATAAGCAAGGGGTTATATAATATTTCTGTGATTAACTAAGCGAGTCGTAAATAGTGTATCAGCATATTTCAGATCTCTACAAACACTTATGCCCACGATGTACATAATAAAAAATAAAAAATAAAAATAAAGCTGTTTTCTGATCAGAACAAATCTACATATTATATTACATCCTGAATATTCATAATATTCATGAGCATATTAAAAGCTTAAAATGTAATGCAATGACTAAGCCTATCAGACTTTGTTTAAAACATAGTTTTGAAAATTTACTTGACTACGGTTTAATTCCTATAGATAGTCAAAAGAAGGCACACTTTTCAAACACACTTTGGAAGAGCCATGGCATCCTACTGCGTTCCAGGGCACACACAGTCTAAATTTACAAGAATCCCTCCAACACTTTAAAATTATTAACTTAAATATAGGTTACTTCTTTCTCATTAAAGATACACTTTCTCTAATATTTCAGATTATGGTGTCTAACTGCTTTCTAATCTGTTCACTCCCCTGGGGATATCTGATCTCCCTACTCTTGCGATTGCTTTCTGCTATCACCTGCCTTATCCAAAGTTAGAAAATACACAATTATGCAAAAGGTCACACATTTCTGCAGTGCCCTTTACAGTGTACTCCAAAATATTAAAATGGAATTTATTCTGTTGGGTTGCAGATATATATATATATATATATATATATACATATATATATATGTATGCTTGTCCAAAGGGAAAAAAATAGGGAGTCAAAAAATAGCAATAATATTTTGTTATAGCAGCTTGAGTGGACTATGACAATTGGCAATGCTTTTCCTTCACGTAGNTGATCAGAAATCTACATATTGTATCACATTCTGAATATTCATAATATTCATGAGCATATTAAAAGCTTAAGATGTAATGCAATGACTAAGCCTATCAGACTTTGTTTAAAACATAGTTTTGAAAATTGACTTGACTACGATTTAATTCCTGTACAGAGTCAAAAGAAGGCACACTTTTCAAACACACTTTGGAAGAGCCACAGCATCCTACTGTGTTCAAGGGCACACACACAGTCTGCATTTACAAAATCCCTCCAACACTTTAAAATCAATTAACTTAAATATAGGTTACTTCTTTCTCATTAAAGATACACTTTCTCGAATATTTCAGATTATGATATCTAGCTTCTTTCTAATCTGTTCACTCCCCTGGGGATATTTGATCTCCCTATTCTTGTGATTGCTTTCTGCTATCACCTGCTTTATCCAAAGTTAGAAAATATGCAATTATGCAAAAGAAATGTTTCCTTCTGTAATTGTCACTTCTTTAGCACTCCTTTTCATTGCAGTGCTTCAGCATTTTTTGACATTATACAATGAATGATGTTTTGTGTCTCTTCTTATATTTCATGGTGAGCATGTTAAGTCTTTTATAGAATCCTTCCATCTTCATAACTATACTTTCTATTTCCTAAATATCATTCTTTCTAAACCTATTGTTTTGACCTGTCACACATTTCTGCAGTGCCTTTTACAGTGTAATGCAAAATATAAAAACGGAATTTATTCTGTTGGGTTACAGATCTGCTTAAAAATAATGTATATATACACATATATATGTCATATTATATATATAATTATATATAATATATATATAATTATATAAATTAGTATGGTTGTCCAAAGGGAATAAAATAGAGTGTCAAAAAAATAGGAATAATATTTTGCTATAACAGCTTGAGTGGACTATGACAATTGGCAATGCTTTTCCTTCACGTAGTAAGTGGAAGTCACCTGGTTCCTGTGAACATTGGCATGTGTTAGATTATCTGGTCTTTTCAAGGCTACCTAACAATAACAGTTGGATTCCAAGACAAATCTAGGCATAAGCACACTCAACAATGGTGCTGTTTATAAAGGTACCATTTGTAAAAGAACACCCTGTGTATGAATTTTTGTTTTTTTCAGACAAGGAAAGATTGAGGATTAAAATATTGAGAATTATCATTAAAATGTCATAGATTTAATTCCATACCATTAACTATCTTTGAGCATATGTCTTACTTCCTCAACTAGATATGGGGACAAGGAACGTTTATTTTTCTTTTTTGAATT
>NW_016108281.1:71710-81067 GCF_001604975.1 Cebus imitator
AAAAAAACCTCTTAGTCTCCCATGTATGCTTATAGTTTTTTGTTAAATTTATTATTCCAATCAGCTATGCATTAATGTCTCCTTCACAGGCCTTTTCAAGCATAGTATTGTCTCTTTCTATTTTGCCTTTCATTATTTAAATTTGTTTTTACTGGATCTCTCAGGACGATGAGACCTGGCAGTTCAAGGGTCCAAATTTCAATTTTTTACATTCATAATGTTCTTATATTAAAAAAGTTTTATGAATTATGAAAATAAAACTTAAAAGAAACCCTTTATTTTTAAAGATAATTCTTAAAATTACATAACTCTGATATTCTTTTGACTTATAATAAAGAAATAAAAATACACTGTTTCTTACTTTTGACATTCATCCAAAGCTAGCATATGTGTGTGGTCATCCTCCGACATGGTGATGACCGCTTCCCTGTCAAATGCTCCAGGCCAAGTCTGGTCCACAGTGTGTCTGGTGATGGATGAAGTTGTGTAGCTTGTCCAGTACAGTGTGTTCCAGGCTATGTGATAGGCAAGTCCTTCCACAGAATCCACATCTAGTGGGGGAAGAAGAAGAAAAAATACATATTTTTATTTACAAAAAATGACTCCTGGACAGAAAAAGCATTTAAGATAACTGTTATTTCATCAGCCATTTCTCCACAAATTCTCCAAATAAAAATGTAGTCATTGTGATGCCTACAATTGATAGCTGATTGTACATATTATATAATGGAAACAATTTTTGCAGAAATATCATTATAGACTTAATCCTCTCATGAAAAAACACAAATAATTGCCTTTCATTTTAGAAAATGGTGGCTCTTTATCTTTCCTGTATCTTAATCAATTTTCATAAAATATCCAGTTGCAACAATTTAGAGATGCTTTTGAAAATCTTATGTCAGCAATATCACTTATGCACGATCATCATGAGTTTTCTCTTGCTACTATAAACTTTGGAGATATGCAGGAAAAGCAAACACATCAAAAACTACAACAGTATGAGAAATCAAACTCCTTACTTGCAACTATCAAACAATGGTAAATAATGTTTTAATAGGTTAACATTGCAATTTCTTTGATTCTATTCAACTAATGTGATAGAAAAACAAAACAGGAAAAAGAAATTAATTGCCAGCTAAGGCATGCTTTAAATGTCAGACAAAGATAAATGGTGGTACACAGATCCTAACATAAAAGTGACAAAGTGAAAAACAAAAATAATTATTTCTTAAAATTGTATTCCCAAACTCTAGGGTAACACAGAGTAGCTGTTTCATTCTTCATAGACATGCTTTGAGTACATCTTTAAGTATAACCAAATTATTATACCTTTTCTACGTGTTATCTGTTTTCCTCAGAATTATTATTCTGAGCATATTTAATTTAATGAAGAATATATACACCTTTTGCAGTCATACCAAGAAATTAACATTATTACAGACAGAGTCTTCTATTTTTCTCTCAAAGAATCCCTAATTGGAATTATTGAGCTCCTATAAAAATAGGTATATGAAGAGAGCTGTTTCCAGGTTTAAGATGAGTTAATATTTAGTTTGGTGGGATCAATAGCATTCTGTGAGAATGCAAAACAATAATTAAAGCTTTTGAACCATGTTTTTCATGATTAATTTTTTGTCATTTCTTTTTTTACACATAACATGAAATATCCAATAATAATGCAATTAGTATCTATCATTTTTAGTTGCGATGTGCAAATTGTTTTTCATAGATTGTTTTATTTTAGGTATAAATCTACTCTGTGAAGTTTGTGTCATAATTCTCCATTTCCCAAGAAGAAAGCCAAAACATGTAGTCACAGGACTGGTAATATTAACACAAAATTTTTATCCCCCCGCCCTTCATGTGCTTCCAAAAGCCTATGTTCTTAGTAGCACCACTATTTGTATATGGGTTTATAGTGCTTACTACTTATCCTCAATCTATAGCAACCTGAAATCAAAGAAATGATTTATTAGTGTCAACTTATTTGACTCTAGGAGAATTATATATCTAGTAATATTCCATAGATAGCTCCTCTCACACAGTCAGCAAAGCAGTTTACAAGGTATTAAGGGGAGTGACCAGTATGAAAATCAAGGCCAGAGATGATGGAAGAAAAACTATAAGACACAGTCATAAAATCAGTTAAGCTAATTTTATGTGATGCATATAGTACTCCTATTTGGAGTGAGTAAATGAAAAGTCGATAATGGTTAAGAATGTTTAAACAATTAATTAATTAATTATCTTTAGCAGAGTATTTTCTAAACTTCCAAATCATTTCAGAAATGCAGTTAACTCTATTAGTAGTATCTGCAATACACGCCTTTCATCATTCACAAATAGAATGAGAAATGGCATATCTCTGAAAATATTCAAGCAAATAAGAAGAATTAATCTATCCTCATTCTGCATCTTCCCTTCCAGTGATTACAACATATCTTCCTCTTGGCAACTTTCTCTTGCCAATTCAGGAAGAAAACACTCGGTATCACTATTGAGATGTGGCAGATGCTCCTTTTCTATAGCTAACATAATTCCAGAGTTACTAGAGCACATATTACATCTCAATATCCAGGTGTAATATGTTTTGCTTTAGTTTTGTAATAGATGACAATCAGAAATTACAGTTATTATGTGTTGATACATTTTAAAATATTTTAGTGATGTACTTTCTAAAAATGTTTAGATCCTTGCTAAAATTATATTTTATTAACAATAAAAGTTATTGAAATATTTTAGTTGCGATAATGTAAGACATATTTCTCAATTTAGTGATGATTTATCGACAGTGTGGGGGCTTGTGGCATGTGTATGTGTGTGTGTGCACATACACCTGTGTTTGAACATTGAGATTTTTAAACAGTTGAACAGCCAGAATCAGGACTTTGAATTACTGATCCTGGAAGGCAATTATGTAGTTTGAAAATAAAATAAAATGTTATCTGTCCAACTAGGCTTGAAATATTGAGCAGAGTAAATCAATACAGAGCTAAATTCTTGGAACTCAAGGATGTAGAATAGGCATAATTAAGACAGTAACTATAACAGTCCTATTTCAGCAGCCCCATACTGTTCACCCCAGCAATATATATATATATATATATATATATATATATACACATACATATATATGTATATATATGAATAAAATGTAATGCAAAACTAGTAAAAATACCACCTCCTTACCTTATGCACTTGATAAGAAAAAAAAAAAAGAGTTTTCTTCCCCCTTATCCACCTTTGAGCAGGGAATTGGCTTTGGCTGAGCATGAGTCAATTCTTGACATGCTTTTGCAGAAGGAAGAAGTGGATGTCAGCACATCCGCTTATGCTGACAAACCAGGCAAGGAACTCAGAGCCGTGGTTGTACCCTATTTCCTGGATTCTAGTTTCCACAGCAATCATGGGGAAACTGATTTCTAATGGTTTGACAGAGAAGTAAACCGCTACTCTTACAGCAACCCAAAGGACTTCACTTCATAGAGCACATACTTGGATCTCATCACCACTGAAGAACTGCAACAGTCCCTTCTTGTCTGCACATTGTCTTAAAGGCAGGATAAGAGCTTACCAAATGGGAAAGGCAGTGAAGGATATTATCCATAGGGAATCACATCCATGAAACACTATTATTCATCTGGCTAGGATAACAGTCACAGATAAATCCAGTTGCAAATTGTCCTTGCTGTGTACTCACCCAAATCTCACCCTGAACTGTAGCTCCCATAATCCCAACGTGTTGTCAGAGTGACCCAGTGGGAGGTAATTGTACCATTGGGGCAGGTTTTTCCACGCTGTTCCCATGATTGTGAATAAGTGTCATGATATCTAATGGTTTTATAAAGAGCAGTTCCACTGCACACATTTTCTTGCCTGCCACCATATAAGATATGTCTTTGCTGTTCTTTCACCTCCTGCCATGACTGCAAGGCACCCCCCCCCCGTTAAGTGGAACTGTGAGTACATTAAACTTCCTTTCTTTTATAAATTACCTAGTCTCGTGTATGTTTTATTAGCAGCGTGAGAACAGACTAATACACAAAGTTAGAAGGAAACAACATTTATCTCAAGGACATGCTACAATTATAAAGCATAATAATAAAGTCCTTGTTGATTGTGTACTACTTTCTTACTGGCTTGTTTCCCAAAGCCACAGAGACAGAGCATCAGTTCGTTGTTTGAAATTATATCATTAGTAGAAAGCATCCAAATCTTGTTTGGAGGAACTAAGTTACTTTGACACAGAGAAGCAGTTTCGATTTCCAGTCCAGGTACAGAGCTTAAAATAAGAAGTTCTGCACAAAATATTGCACATCTATGTTAACTGTGAAGTTTCCAAGGACAGAGGATCCTAGTTCCACTTCGCTATCCAGATCTGACGTTGAACTCTTTACAAATAGCACACATAACTGTGCTCTACTTTAAGCTTAATAAAACACTACTGAAATTGTGTCTAATTCTACCCTCTGTAAAAATCTTCTAAAATTTTTTCTTTCTGGCCAGACGCGGCGGCCCTCAGCTGGCGAGCGCAGCCGCGGCGGCGCGGGCCTCTGAGGCCGACACTCCCCCCGCGCCCCTCCCGCACCCGGTCGGGTTCCTGACGGCCGGCGCCAGCCCGCGGCCGCCTCCCCCGCGCCGAGCGAGGAGGCAGGCTGCGGCGGTGAGCGGCAGCTGCGCGGCCATGGGCGAGCCGGTGTCGCCCTAGGCGGGCGCGGAGACCGCAGCCGGAGCGGTGGCGGCAGCCTCCACAGAAAGGCTTTTCGGGCGGCGGCGGCGGTCACTGGAGGAGCGCGGCCGGGATGAGCCGGAGAGGCGACGCAGGCCCGGGCTCTGGCTCCGCCTCCTCCCCGGCCGCCTGCCGCTTCGCGCACTGCTTCGTGCTGTGCCCGGATCCCCGCGGACAGCGGGCTGGAGCCTGACGAGCTGGCGGTTGTGCATGCCTAAAGGGCTATCTTTCAGGACACAAGCTGACAAGAAAGACTCCCGGTTTCACTCATTTATAATTACCAGGGAAGATGGTTCTCGCACCTATGGTTTTGTTCTCACTTTTTTTTTTTTTCCATTTATTTATTTTATTGCATTTTAGGTTTTGGGGTACGTGTGAAGAGCATGCAAGATTGTTGCATAGGTACACACACGGCAGTGTGATTTGTTGCCTTCCTCCCCATCACCCACATCTGGCATCTCTCCCCTTGCTATCTCTCCCCAACTCCCCAACCCCCACCGTCCCTCCCTTATTCCGCCCCCAAATACCCCAGTGTGTGATGCTCCCCTCCCTGTGTCCATGTGTTCTCATTGTTCAATACCCGCCTATGAGTGAGAACTTGCGGTGTTTGATCTTCTGATCTTCTGTCAGTTTGCTGAGAATGATGGTTTCCAGGTTCATCCATCTCCCTACAAAGGACACAAACTCATCGTTTTTGATGGCTGCATAATATTCCATGGTGTATATGTGCCACATTTTCCATGTCCAGTCTATCATTGATGGGCAGTTGGATTGGTTCCAGGTCTTTGCTATTGTAAACTGTGCTGCAATGAACATTCGTGTGCACGTGTCCTTATAGTAGAACGATTTGTAATCCTTTGGATATATACCCAGTAATGGGATTGCTGGGTCAAATGGAATTTCTATTTCTAGGTCCTTGAGGAATCGCCACACTGTCTTCCACAATGGTTGAACTAATTTACACTCACCAACAGTGTAAAAGTGTCCCTATTTCTCCACATCCTCTCCAGCATCTGTTATCTCCAGATTTTTTAATGATCGCCATTCTAACTGGCATGACACGGTATCTCAATGTAGTTTTGATTTGCATTTCTCTGATGACCAGTGATGATGAGCATTTTTTCATATGTTTGTTGGTCTCATGTATGTCTTTTTTTGTAAAGTATCTGTTCATATCCTTTGCCCACTTTTGAACGGGCTTGTTTGTTTTTTTCGTGTAAATCTGTTTTAGTTCTTTGTAAATTCTGGATATCAGCCCTTTGTCAGATGGGTAAACTGCAAAAATTTTTTCCCATTCTGTTGGTTGCCAATTCACTCTAATGACTGTTTCTTTTGCCGTGCAGAAGCTGTGGAGTTTGATTAGGTCCCATTTGTCTATTTTGGCTTTTGTTGCCAATGCTTTTGGTGTTTTGGTCATGAAGTCCTTGCCTATGCCTATGTCCTGAATGGTTTTGCCTAGATTTTCCTCTAGGGTTTTTATGGTGTTAGGTCTTATGTTTAAGTCTTTAATCCATCTGGAGTTAATTTTAGTGAAAGGTGTAAGGAAGGGGTCCAGTTTCTGCTTTCTGCACATGGCTAGCCAGTTTTCCCAACACAATCTTTTTATGAAGAAGTTACAAGTAAGCAAATCAGCACAGCAATGCAGACACCCGACCAGATGCACAACACTGAGCATTAGAGCAGCGTGTATACTACAACTTCCTGCAGCATGGACTCGTTGGCAAGTAATCTTGATGAAGGAGATACAACTTCCTTTTGAAACTCCAGCGATACAACTCCTATGATATCAGCAGAGACACCCTCTATGTTTCCCAAAGTCTATGCTTGATCACTTCATTACCATTCATGCAGGCCTGCAAGAAATTCCATATCCAGCTTTACAAGGCTGTTACCTAGCAGCAACCACCACCCTTGCCACTTGAAAGCTGTATCCATAATATTCGTTATGAAGTACCCCTTCCACTTCCAGGGAGGTCACTGAAATTTTATGGTGTTTATGAACCTGTCATCTAACTAAGGAAATCAAAGAAACCTATGAACTTTGGTCAATAAAAATGTAACAGTATCAGTTCATCGATTGTAACAAACACCTGAAGGTAATATATTAGTAATAGGGGAAGCTGAGTATGAGATATATGAAGCCTACCAGTACTAACTTCTCAATTTTTCTATAACTGTAAAATTAATATAAGATTTAAGGGTCTGTTATGAGTTATAGTGTTATCAGTTCCCATTTTGAAACTATAAGCTACTTCATCTCTTGAAACCTCACTTTTCTCTCTTGTAAAACAAGGATATTAGAAAATGTACCATATAAAGATGTTGTGAAGATTAAACGCTATGTGAAAGCTTTCAGTAGAATGTGTGGCATATGATAAACACACAAGATGAATGTTTTTCTTATGGCCCAAAAGGATAATATGTGAATCCTGTAGGTTTTTCCTATAAAAGAAGAGAGAAATTTGTAATGAGATTGGTGTATGAGAAGTTTCTTAGTACTAGAGCTGCAAGTTAAAAAAATCTTTATTTTATTATTATATTTTATATTCATTTATTATGTTTTATTTAGATATAACATGGATAAAGTTTATTATTCCTTTTCAGGATTGTGACTGTAATTACTTTGGAGCTGAGGTAGTTGAACTTCATTGTAAAGACGGTCTTAAAGGATACCTTTCCACTGGCTGAAATGGCATATTGGCTCATCTGTAGTCCAAGTTTTATATCTTATACTATACACTATATATAACATGCCCTTTATTATAACAGCAAGAACCTTTGTTGGACTGCCTACTAACCATGCCAAGTATATGGTGCAAATAAGTAAAGAAAGATGAGGTATATATTTTATTTTCTGGAATATACATATTTATCTAACAAAAGATCATTAAGACACCTGGTTGGTAATTTAATAGGATTCATTCCTGAAGCTAAGTGAAATAACATGCTGAACATCATACATATGGCAAATCTTAGCTCATCATTTCTTCCTGGATCTATTTTAAGTTATTCTTAGTAATCTACACTATCTTTCCAGCTTAGCCATTTCTTTGAGGGCTGTTGATAGCATAAATAAATTTCCAATTCACAAATATTTTATCAGAACTAAAATAAACACAGACCCACTGTCAGAAGCTACACTCTCTGGCAGCCAGTGTACTGCAAATAACTGGACAAAGCTAGGATTATTGCAACCAATATATTAAACGAAACTAGGAGCTTTCGGAGCCATTTTGAAAAATAGTCTTTCACAATTAAGAAATTTTCTCTAGATTACATCTGCAAAGTTCAATATTGATTCTTGTATAAAGCTTCTTGAACACTTAGCATGGAAGAATCAATACTTGTGGTAGATTATGTATAGTAGCATGGCATGCATTATATGATTAATTCAATAATACACATTAATTTCAGGTCAGCAGACATTCATCAGCCAATGCTCTCTTAAAGCATGGCCAATATAACTTGAGGACCATTTTGGAAATAACAATATGATTACTATTACATTGTTCCTTTTTCAAAAGAAAATGTGTTCCTGCATGTAATTATTCATTAAAAATGTGTGTTTTCTACTGTAAGTCATGGTGTAAGGTAGTAAACTTACAACCTAAATCTTTCCATATCTATTTTTTTTACATGTACTTCTTATTATATTTTACTACATTAAGACATTCTTTATCAGCACTCCTGAAATCATTGCCCAATGTCTTTGTTAGTTAGTTTCTTGGCTTTTTTTTTTTTCATTTATTTGATTACATTTTAGGTTTGGGGGTACATGTGAAGAACATGCAAGATTGTTGCATAGGTACACACGTGGCAGTGTGATTTGCTGCCTTCCTCCCCATCACCTACATATGGCATCTCTCCCCTTGCTATCTCTCCCCAACTCCCCACCCCCCACCGTCCCTCGCCTATTTCCCCCCAGCACTGTTTACAATAGCAAAGACCTGGAACCAACCCAAGTGCCTATCGATGATAGACTGGAGAGGGAAAATATGGCACATATACACCATGGAATGTTATGCAGCCATCAAAAACGATGAGTTTGTGTCCTTTGTAGGGACATGGATGAACCTGGAAACCATCATTCTCAGCAAACTGACAGAAGAGCAGAAGATCAAACACCGTATGTTCTCACTCATAGGCGGGTGTTGAATAATGAGAACACATGGACACAGAGAGGGGAGCACTACACACTGGGGTCCATATCTATTCTTTAGCAGCTCATACATATCTCAGTCACTATATTGTGCTAACATATTTTAAAAGCATACCACACCCTTCTTCATCATTTATAATAGTGTTATTATAAAAATTTTCCAAAGAGAGTAAAGATACTGAGAATAGCATTGAATATGTGTTCAATTAGAAATAATTGCTACACTAAACAAATAATATTATGCATTATTTTTCTAATGGGAGTCAGTGTAAGAAGCTAAAGTTCCGTTAAGTGGGAAGTGAATGCATTACCCACAGATACAGTTTACTCCTTTCCAATATCCTTGAGAGAAAGCATTTTATTAATTCAGTGGGAAAAGACTCAACATAGTGATGTTGCTTGCTGAATCTAAAGCCGCCAGATTGAGAAGATGGCCCAAGAAATAAACAGAGCCAAATATCTTGTGGGA
>NW_016108281.1:81443-94364 GCF_001604975.1 Cebus imitator
CAGCACTTTAGGAGGCCAAGGCGGGCGGATCACAAGGTCAAGAGATCAAGACCAGCCTGATCAACATGGTGAAACCCCGTCTCTACTAAAAATAGAAAAATTAGCCAGGTGTGGTGGCTCACGCCTATAGTCCCAGCTACTTGGGAGGTTGAGGCAGAAGAATCACTTGAGCCTGGGAGGTGGAGGTTGCAGTGAGCCCAGATTGCGCCACTGCACTCCAGCGTGGCGACAAAGTGATACTTCTTCTCAAAAATAATAAATAATAAATAAAAATTAAAAATATTTTAAAAAAAAAGAAATAAACTTTGAATCTGTCTCAATGAGAGTTTATTTTATTAATGACTTTGGATTAAAAGGTGAAATGCTGTATTGTGTTTTTAAGAAACAACTACAAAGTTGCCGAATTCCTGCACAATGTAGAGACACAAGTGAACATGAGAGTGAACAGAGATTACCCTAGGGGCAGAATTTCAGGAAATCACTTTTGGATCAAATGGCCCTCAGCTCCAGCAATAGATACAAATGAATGATAACCTGGAAAGAAGTAAGGGACAATTGCTGTTAACCAGAGGGAGGCATGAGAGCCCAAATCTGACATGAGATCTTTAACTCCGTGATTTCTCTTCTGCTCATGCCTTCGTCAGCCTAACTGGTAATTTCAATAACTCCAAGTCTCCTTTCAGTAGTCCACACAAAGAGGAGGTCTTGGGGTATACATAATTTTGATTCTTCTTTGAATGTGTTTAAATATTTCTTTACAACCATCTAATGTGTATTTTCATACATTAGAAGGTACAATAACTGTTAAGCCAAACAGCTTTCAAGCTATCGCCCTGATCCCAAAGCGTTCTGCTTCTGTATAAATTTTGTTTTAGAGTTCAATTTTTTTTCCTAAATTGGCTGTATATCATTCCAGTTCTCTCACTGCTTGGGAAGTTTAGTGTGGAACCTGTACAGTTGCCAGTGCTGAAGACCGTCTTAGACACCAGAACCTGCTGCTGTCCCATGAAAAGAAAGAAATGGGTTTGCCTCTCCTGCACCCTTTAGCTGCTTTTGCATGGCTTAGTAAGTGGTTTCTTAACAGCCTAAATTCCAGCATTACTGCTGACTGGTCCCTCTAAAAATCCAATTTAAGAAAGATTGATCAGTGATTCAATAAAATTTGACTATGTTAAAGATGTAGGTTACTAAAATCTTCTAACATCAAACACTTAAAAGGAATCCTCAATCACATGTGATCGAGATATTAGCACCGGCTTTACTCTTCTACAGAAGAAGTCATAAATGCAACAAAAAGATACTGGATCATATAAAGCGATGTAAGTAGATTTTGTATATATGTGTATATAAGTGTGTATACACAAACACATATATATAATTGTATATATATACATATATATACAATATATACATATATACAACTACATATATTTTCATATAAATATAAAATTATGTATGCATATATAAGTATGAACAATTACATATAGTTCATATTTATATATATATAAAATTTCATCATGTGCTCAGTGTCTAAATAATTTCTCCAATGAGAAAAATGATGGGCTATTTCTTGCCAGATGCTTATTATTCTTTTCCTAATCTGTGAAGGTTAGAAACATATCTTAAACTCTTTGAAGTGGTATGTTTTGAGAGTCATTTGATTACATCTTTAAAGAGGCAATAAGTGTATTGCCATCCAGGAATTACAGTCACAACAGAGTTTCTAACAATATCAAGTTTGTGATAATCATAATATAAAAAAATCAGTTACCTTAAGTACCACTCCAAAAAAATCTTTGTAGAAAATATTATGGATAAAACTTCAATAATTACTAATTTAAAAAACTAATCATCTTTCATCTTGAATATTTTTGGCCATTGTTGAACATTCTTGAGACTCTGAAAGATTCTAAGGCATCTTGCTCCAGACCTTCAGCTGTAATACAAATCTTAGGCTTGCTTTACATGAATAATTATGCAGGTTCATTTCAATGTCACTGACAGTTGATGAGCTTTATTTGAATAGGTCAATTTAAAAAACTCTTTCTGATTTCAATATCTGCACAGTACTTGCTGCACTTTTAAATTTATGCAGGGTGATGTTTGAGCTATCCTAGGCCTAAAAGATCTCCCTTTCTACTTTATTTTCCTTCAGTCTCGTCTGCTCCATGCAAGAAGCAGTATAATCTTTCTAAAACAACATGAGATTCTCCTACTGCCACAAGCCATATAGTAGCTTCCAAATGCTACTTAGGATAAAAACAAAGTCCTAACCATAGTGTCAAGACCCAGGGTGGTCTGGCCCCCAGTCACCATTCTGACCTAACTCTCACTTCCCCTTGCTAACTCTCTCCAGCCACATTGGCCCACTTGCTTTTCCTCGACTCAACAAGTGTGCTACTATCTCAGAGCCTCTGTACTTGCAGCTCTTCCTGGAGCATTTATTCCCCAGCCTTTCTTAAACCCTAGAGTTTTCCACTCAAATGCTACAACTATAAAGATTATTTCACTGCTCACTCTACTTGATAGCATCATTTGCTTTCATCATGCACTATTCCCTTTTCTTATTTTCTTTTGCTTCAAAAAAGCCTATAACCATCTGATGAATAGATTTAATTCAATATGTTATCCGAGTCCCATACTATAATGTGAGCTTCAGAATTAGGTAGGTATTCACCATAAGAGAGCCTGTCATGATAAAGTGCAGCATTCAGAAAGTATTTGTTGAATGAATAAACAATAAATGAATTTTTTAAAGCTTTCTGCACATCTATAACATGATCTTCTGCTTCTGTGACCAAGAATTACCATGGCCACATGTTATAGATGGAACATGTGTTTGAAACATTCAAGAGTCTTCACAATAAAACTCCACATAAAAGACAAAATTGTAATTTGTAATCTATGGTATCCACAAAATTGCCATGCTCAAACAAATATTAAAACTGCAATCTAAGTAGCAAAGCCTTCTTTTTACGAAATTTAAATCTTGGAACAATGACTGATAGTATAAAGGGAAATTAGCTTTCCCCAAGATTTCACAAGTTCATCAAAAGCTTTATTGTTTAATAAACAACAGCAATGAGTAAGAGTTCTTACTTTGGCAAAAGACTAAATCAACATATTTTTAGAATAACAAAGTTTTACTTTCAGCTGTTTCAGTATGAGTCTCTTTATAATAGAATAACGCCTTTAGCATCTGTTTGCCAAGGGATAACCTTACTAAAATTAAGATTTCTAAAATTTTACAAAATAGTCATTAAGCTCTCTTACTGCCTTGATAATACCATGACTGGAACTTGTGACTTTCTCTCTTAAGATTATTTTAGGGATCTTCAAATATACCTTCTTAAAATCCCACACTGCATCCTGTGTTTTACTAAACCGTATGCTCTATGAGGAAAGGGACCTTTGGTGCCCGGTTCTGCACTAAGTTTCCAGTGCCAAGCATGATGCCTATGTAGTGAGGTTAGGCATAAAATATTAACACATCTTTATTTCCTGGTTAAGTGACTTTTCTCTGTTTGTCAAAGGCATGCATATGACCACATAGAGAATAAAGATATTTATTGAGAGAAACAGTTAATACTTTGCATTTACTTTTTAAAATGGACTCTGGAATCTAAAGTTAAAAATAATATTTCTAAAGGCCAAACCTAAGATACTTGATAAAATGGGTTTATTTAAGGAAAAAAATTATGCAAGAATCCAGAACAATATAGCAAATTACATATATGTCAGAACAATAGATTTGGAAGAAAACTGATGATTAGCCAAATTCCCCAGATATTCAGATAACCATTGATGTTTCTGACAAAGGAGGTGAATTACCTGGACCTTCATAGAAGTTTCTGGGGCTGGTAATGAGGGCTGTGCATCTGAGTAAACCAGAGTTATCACTGAGAATCTGCCCCACTCATCTTTCCCATTTGTTGTCAGTACCAAATTGCTCATTGGAAACAGGGTTAACATCTGCAGACCTTTCCTAACTATTCAAGGGAGCATTCCACTTAGCCTGTGCAGAGGAGCTACTTCATCTGTTTAGCTTATTCCACTGCTAAGCGCCTATGTTTCATCCAGAAAAAGTCTAGTGTGTGTCCTGAGATTTGGATGAGCCACATTTGAACTTCTTGCACAGGCATCTAACTTCAATGTCCCAAGATACTTTTAGGTCCCAAAGTAAAGAAGGATGGAGTCCTGGTGTTCATATGGGTTATGATAATATGGAAGAGAAACCTGACTCATCAGTACCTGCTGAGATGAAAGAGTGATAAAAATCTATCCCCAGTACACCTCACATAGAAAAGGAACTAAGACTATTTCTTAAATATTCACCTAATATCTTATTTTTGTGACTCTCTATTCACATACACTTAGATACAAACATACATATGCATTACTTCTATATTCCATCTTGCAGTGAAAATGTTTTAAAGTGGTTGTGAACACATATTTTTGTGATGTAATATACAGAGTTGTATCTACCTCGATTTCAAATAATAAATTTCAGATTTAATTAAAACCTATCATGTAGCTATATCTTACAATTCTGATTATAACATAAATGAAACTATGCCCTTTTTTCTTAAATAGAGAAAAAAAATGTGTATATACCCAGGATGGCTTTCTTTAATGTGTTCCTTATAATGAGCTAACATCACAAACTTTTTCCTCTTTGAACTTTTTTTTTCGATAGGTGTTGCTATTTAGAAGACAACCATATCACAAAATCTGCTTTCTGTCTCACCTCATTGTTTATAGTTCCATCAATAAAAAAGATGTATTGATCACTGCCTCTTCAGAAGGTACTGGGAAAGACATTAAAAAAATGTTCTTTTTGAAAAATTGAATAAACATGCTGTTTAAAATTTATTTTTATTCTTATAACATGTAACATTTAAATGACAGAACAAGAATGTTATCTGATTGTTGGCAGTACTATGTTAATTATATGATCATCATTAAAATTTGAATTTTAAAAATATAATGACAGACTGATGTGAACAAAGGTAATCCACTGAGGCCTTAGAAACCCTCCTGTTTGTTTAAAATGGAAAACAAAACAATTTGCTTCTATTTTGTGTAAAATGTAGTAGTATCAGGTTTTTAGCTCCTCAAATTCATCAAAATCAAACAATTTTATCACCTTATTATACTAGAATGTATGTGATCACTCTTTCAATGATGCAATTTTAGTGCATATGGAGTATATTCAAACATAACACACTATGTGTTCTAGTTTTCTCCAATCTAGTAGCCTAGTGAATATGAATCATATTCACTCAATAGTTTTATATTATGTCTCAGAGAAAACAGTGGGAAACGTGGGAGGTGGAAGATATATGTACAAAATAATGTTGAAAAGTCTGTACACACTTTTCAAAGGACTTGTACTTAGTAGAGCGCATTGAATTTTGAACATCTCAGCAACTTTCTCTCAGTTACTCTAGTAACATTTATAATCTCATTTTGCAGCTTTGCTCTTTTTCACTCTGTTTGCTGCTTCCCCAGCTGTTTGGTCTTCTACTGTTACTTATTTCAAAGGCATTTGAGCTTACTTAAAAGACAGCAACGGTCACTGAACTGAGTGCCAGTGTCCTGGTGTACACACTCGGTTGTATAATCAGGCAGTAGCTTACATTGTTATAAATGTATATTTATTATACATGAATATGTAAGGAGATGTATATTGTCCTTATATTGCACACATATATTTATAAGAGTATCAAAATAAAGGCTATTCTTATGGCTTTCTGTTAATATTTGATTCTCAAAGGACACATAATAGCATCAATCATTTAATTTGATTTTTTTTTTTTTTTGAGACAGGATTTTCCTCTGTTACCTAGGCTGGAGGGCACAATCACTGTAGCCTCAACATCCTGGGTTCACACAATCCTCCCACCTCAGCTCCCAAGTTGCTGGACAACAGACACATGACACCATGCCTGGCTAATTTTTTTTTTTTTTTTAATGTAGAAACTGGTTCTCATTATGTTGTCCAGACTGGTATCAAATTCCTGGGCTCAATCTATTTGCCCACCACATCCTCCCAAAAAGCTGGCATTACAGGTGTGAGCCACCATGCCCAGCCTATTTAATTTTTAACGCACCTAGGACTACACAGTGCAAAATTCCCTGTTCTGGTATATGACCGTATACTCTTTGCCACAATGAAATGGGTGTGTGAGCATTTACAGAGATTCTAAAGCAGTCACTCAGTACAAGTACTCCTTCTTCATTTGCCTTAGTATTTGTTTTCTAATCTAAATACATATTATTTTTTTCTAATCAAAGTATATAAATTCTTTGCATTTTTTGAATTAAAAAAATTCTAAAATATTAATGAATTGTTCAAGCTACTAAACATAAACTCTTCCTCATAACTACCTCTTGGATTTCCACTTTTTCTAATTATATAGATTATTTCATGTGTAGCCATTATTTCTACCAAGGTCAGTTTTCCCTGGTCACAATTTGTAGACATTTTAATCAGGAGGCCTTGTTTTGTTCTAATTTGGATTTTACCATTTGCAGTTTTCGTCAATGCCCATTTCATTTTGTTCTGATTGTACCTCTGACATCAAATGTTTTGAAGGTCAACATTTACAACATTCAGCAATATTAACGTTATGTAATTCTTTACAGTGACGTTTATAAATTATATTTATTATAAAAGAATATGTAGGAAGAATCCTTCATTTTTACTTACTTACAGTGTAGTGCTGACTATATAATGAGCATTCTACCTGGCTAAAGTGATTGTTACCATTAGACATGAAGTTTATTAACTTCCCATCTGTTCACTTTAGATTTTTTTAATGCACTCAATTGCCCTTCTGCTCTCTCCATGTAATAAATTATCTTTCTTTCTATATTTTCTCATATTTCTATACCAACCCTTTGCCAGTATTTTTGATTCAAAAATTCATTACTATATTTTCAGGACATTCATCAATCATTTGTTCTAATTCTCAAAACCCAGAAAAATTCTGCTCTTATTTTTCCTATTCCTTATTATACCTCTTGTATTATGTACCTTATTGTATACTATTTATAATTAGAACATTTTTAGGGTTTAGATAGACTCCAATCAGTCATTAAGGGCCTGTCTGCTATGTAATAATACCTAATTTCTTTATACAATGCTCAAAGCTCAATTCTCATAATTTCATACTCCTAAACAGGCCAATAGAGAAATCAACTCCTCCTATGTGTCAGCTCTGTTGATTTTGAAGCTAACTCTCATGCATTAATTCTTTCCTTTCCCCCAGGATAGTTCTCATAGGATGGAGATTTAAACGTATCACGATAATCCTTCTGGGAAAGTACTTGGGTCTGTGAACATTTGTTAAAAACCTGGTAGGTTGGGCCGGGCGCGGTGGCTCAAGCCTGTAATCCCAGCACTTTGGGAGGCCGAGGCGGGTGGATCACAAGGTCAAGAGATCGAGACCATCCTGGTCAACATGGTGAAACCCCGTCTCTACTAAAAATACAAAAAATTAGCTGGGCATGGTGGTGCATGCCTGTAATCCCAGCTACTCAGGAGGCTGAGGCAGGAGAATTGCCTGAACCCAGGAGGCGGAGGTTTGCGGTGAGCTGAGATCGAGCCATTGCACTCCAGCCTGGGTAACATGAGCGAAACTCTGTCTCAAAAAAAAAAAAAAAAAAAAAAAAAAACCTGGTAGGTAGGCCTGACCACCGCAGGTTTCAACCCTGAATTCAGAAGTTATATTTTGAGTTCGTATTATTGAATAGCCATGTGCTACTGGTGGTATGTAGATCATTTCCCATCCTCCTAATTTCATGTTGTACTATTAACTTAGTGGATGAAAAAACTGAAGGTCAGGGAGTAAAATGACTTTCCTAAGACAACACATATGACAAAACCCAGATTAAAAGTGAGTTCTCTTTGATGCCAGAGTCTATACGCTTTTTTATATCCAGCTGCCTCCTCTACTCCAGGCTTTTCTCTTCTATAAATACAGTGCACACATAGCATTCATATTTTTTAATGTTGGTTATCTTTTAAACATAAACTGTTAGCTTTTTAAGAGTGAAATAAAAGCAACTATTTCTCCTTGAATATTTTCTTTAATATAGATTTCTTTTTTTTAATAAAATGAAAGTTTTCAGCATCATTTCTAAGTATACATGTAAATGTATATGAGCAAATAGATACATATATAATACATGATATGTATCTGTATAGATGTGTGTAATAGACATATGTACATATGTATGTGCACTTTTTCAGGTATGAAACATACCTACACATATGTGTATATATATATATATATATGTAGGTGAGCATATATAAATACATATACATTGAAATATTACTTTCTCAATGTTTCTTGACATTTTCTAAATAAACGAAAGTGTCAAATCAAGTTAATACTCTAGAGAAATAAAATCTAGGACTTTGAACACTAACAGGAAGATGTGTCACAATTAAATGAACTAATTCCCTAGTTTTTCTTTGTATTTAAATGCAGTTAGTATTCTGAAGTAATAAGTCAAAACACACCATATTCATCAACAGCCTGCAAAGTTATTTTTTTAAATCTGCTTTTAGATGCTTTATTTAAAAACTTAAAATCTTAATGTCAAAATAATCTAACATTGCAGAAAAATTATATTTTTTACTAAACACTCACATATACACACAGGAATCCTGGAATAAATAGCCTTTTCTACCCTTTATGAACCATAGGACTGCACTTCAAATTGTCTTACTTTTGATACATTTTCATAACATTTATATGTCAGAGCTTCTCATTTAGTGAATAAATAGTTATTGTCTACTATACATAAATTGACATGTAATTTATCATTTAAATTAAGACATTTTTGAGAGTAAAAAGAGTGTTATTAACAATCAGATCAGCAGGCATGAAAAGGCAATCCTGGGCACCTGGGGAAGATGAGCATTCAGTCTAACCATGCACTGGGCACAAGTTAGATGTGGTTCCTGCCCCCATGAACTAGTCTACAGGACAAGTTAGACTACAAATAAGAAGATACATTTTTAAAAAATTACGCATTTTTCTAAGTGTCATCAGGGAAATAAACATGGTACTGAGCTGTGGAATACTGTGGAGAGTATGAGGAGGGGTGGAGTAATCAGATCATTCTTTAGAAGTAATGTTTAAGCTGAGATGTAAAGGATAAGAAAATACTGATAAGTAGGAATAGAGGGTGGGGCAGGGTTCAGGATTAATCTCTGGAAAAGATCTTTCCAGGTACAGGAAATTAAACATGTCACAGTCTGAAGTAAGACAGCTTGAAGAACTGAAAGAAAACCAATGGGCCTCAAGTCTCAAGAACTGCACAGCAATGGTTTCAGATCCCAAAAGCCAGATGATGCAAGGCCTTTAGAGACAGAGCACAACATATAACTTTTTATTTCATTGCAATGTGGAAACTTTAAGCAGAAAAGTGACATAATCCATTCTCACAACATATCACTCTGGCTGCTGTATGAAACACAATTTATAGAGGTAAAGATAGGAGCTAGAGAATGTAGATTATGATGAATAGCCAGACAAACATCCTGGTAATGGGATGGGAGAGAAATAAACTAACCCAAAATATACTTTGGATGCAGAACTGATCAGATTTTATCTCTAGACTTTGGTCTCCCCAACACTTTGAAATTCAGGCCAATATTTAAAACTGTCTTTTAAATATCTTTAGTACAGGATATTTTCTAGGGAGATAAAATTCAACATAGCCAACACTACATTTCAGGTAGCATTCTCAATACTGTTTGTCTTCTGGCATTCTCTACCCAGTAGTGATTTCCTATCTAATTCAAGGTAGAAATCAAAGTTACATAAAATATCCCCTTCCTCCATTTACTACACTCAAATGGCCATCAATTTCTGTCCACTTCATTCTCTAAAGCTCTGAAATGCAGACTGCTCTCTGTTCTTCATCCCTAGCACCACTATGCTTTATCTAGATGGCGGCAATTATATCCTACAAATAGCACTTTCAAAGGGAAAAAAGATGAAGTGTTCATTCAATCCCACATTCTCTCCAAATTGTCCTCAGGTTGCATGCTACTGAGTGAAAGAATTGCGGCTAATTCTGAAGTTGAAAGATCTAGAAACTCAAAATTTCTTTTCTCTCAAAATCTCCAGATAATTGCTTTATATCTTTGCTATAAGACAAGTGTCCACTGCTAAAGTTTGCTTCCTTGATTTTCCTCTTTGTTATGTGTTAATGCCATAAAACTTAGATTTAAGCCACATTGTTTGGATGCTTGCCTGTAGTATCAGAATCACATTGGCTCCCACTCTCCAGATCCTGTGAATCTACCAACCTATAAGAATTAGGGTTCACCAATTAAAAGCAATAAGAAAAGCTACATGCTTTATTTCTCAACCAGTTTTACATTTTTTGACTCCTTAAGAAGATAATATAATACATCTGGATGGTTACAGTTTGATAATAAATATTAGGTATATTTGAGCTAATGTATCATAATAATATATTTTTGAGGTAAAAATATAAAGAATCCTCAGAACATGTCACTCAATTTACTCTATCAACTTTAATGAAGCTAATATAACTGAAGCATTTGTAAACAAACTAAATTTTCTCTATTTTGAGAAATATATTCTTTAGGATTCAACTTCTACTCATAAAGAAATATACATTTTAAAAATAAACTTTATGAAAGAGACCATTTTTCTTAGTACAAATATAAAATTTTCCAAAATAATATACTGGCAAGCAACGGTATTTAAAACATTTTTAATTTGTAGATACTTCATTACATTCTTTACTTTTTCCAATGTAAAGAAGGGCAGAGGTTAATTAGAAAATTCAAAAGAGAGGAAGACAAGTCAGCTGACTCTGGGAGAGAAAGTTTAGTTAAATCATTTTATCTATCTATCTATCTATCTATCTATCTATCTATCTATCTATCTTTTTTGAGAAGGAGTCTTGCTCTGCTGTCCAGGCTAGAGTGCAGTGTCATGATCTCAGCTCACCGCAACCTCCACCTCCTGGGTTCAAGCGATTCTCTTGCCTCAGCCCCCCAAGTAACTGGAATTACAGGTACCCACCACCATGCCCAGATAATTTTTGTACTTTTAATAGAGAAGCGGTTTCGCCATCTTGACCAGGTTGGTCTCAAACTCCTGACTTCAGTTGATCTACCTGCCTCAACCTCCCAAAGTGCTGGGATTACAGGCATGAGCCACCGCGCCCAGCAGAGAGTTAAATCATTTTAAAGATTGCCCTCACTGGGGAACTTTATTTGAATGGAAGCTGATGCAAATCCCCAATGAAGTGTTTCTCACTGAAATAACTCAAAAATCTCAGGGGAAATATAAAGTGAAAATTGTTGCCACCACTAAATTCTAGCAATGTTAGCAAACTTGCTCCCAGTAGTGAGAGAGATTTTCTTTAACTACAAGGTTAATGAACCTAAACTGAAAAACAGAACAAGCAATGAGACTTTAGCCAGGGCAACTGTTACAGAATAAACATGCTAAGGTAAAAGATAGCATGTATCATTTTATTAACCCCATGTCTCTTCCCTAGTTTACAAATAATAAATGCCTATTAACAGCTAAACAGTAAGTCATTACCATGTAAATATTGCTCTGAAAAGAACACCTTAATTCTCTTTCCTTCAGAATCCCTTTAATAGTTCTTTTCCTTCAAACATTCCAGGAAACACCTAAACAATCTGGCAGTAAGTTTAGAAAATGAGAACGGGCAGAAGTTCATTTTATCTAGAAAGATGCAGTTCCCCAAAGAATGACGAGGTGGACGGAAGAAATCAAAAAGAGAACTGTAGTTTAGTGTATATTCCACAAAACTAACATGTCATTGAACTAGATTTTAGGAGAAAATAACACATGACCTAGAATAGTTGCAGTACATGAGGGAGTCATAAACACTGAATATAAGATTAGGAGACATATACATCACCCCACTTCTGAGCTCAAGATTGGAGGAAGCCATTGAGTGGAATCAAAGGCAAATTATGTAATTTGATCATTGCCAAACAACAGGCTTGCCTTCCAGGACAGAAATATCACTGAAAAATAGATAACATGGTTCGAACATATTACCTACAGAAAAAGAAAAATGAATTTCATCTTAAAGGCTTAGGAAAAAAATATACCTCTTCAACATGGATAAGCACAAGAGAATATATTAGAAAATTGCCTGATATTTAAAGTTCATAGAACAAAAAAATTCAGAAGTTTAAAAGTTGTTATACAAAAGTAGCAGAAAGCCAAAAGAAAAAATGTTTTTAAAAAGCAACAATTAAGATTAAAAGGGAGATGTTGGAGATAAGAAAATATTATAGAAAATCCAATAATGCAAGTACAAAATTAAAATCTATAATTGATACAGTGAAAAAATACAATTGTCATTTTCAAACATTGAATTATAGATGGGAAAGACAAATTTCAGGCATCAAGATAAATTCATAAAGATAAATTTTTAACTGAAAATACAGACAATTACAGGAGGCTTACTGAATTAAAATGTTTACTTCCTTGACTATTTAAGGGGAAGTACTGAGAGGAGACATAGATATCTCTTAAGGGAATGTGATGGTGTGGTAGTGATAGGTACTATAAGCAAAGGAGAACAAAAGAGGTAATTATTGAATCCATGGAGACAAGCTAGAAAGTGGTATAAAAAAAGAAATATAGGCATAAAATATACTAGATGGTTTAACAATCATTAATATTTATGTGATAATAATAACATAAAGAGTGATTATGAAATTGAATATGACGATATGATAGAAAATAGGTATTGGGCTGAAAAGTCTGCAAGCTATGTAAGAAAACAATTTTTTTCATATTTAAATGTCTATGATAGCCGGGCGCGGTGGCTCAAGCCTGTAATCCCAGCACTTTGGGAGGCCGAGGCGGGTGGATC
>NW_016108281.1:94542-101220 GCF_001604975.1 Cebus imitator
AAAAAAAAAAAAAAAAGAAAAAAAAAAATAAATAAATGTCTATGATAATATATGCAATCATAATTATAAAGAAATGGGGGTATTACGTTATTTATATATATACATGTATGGAGATAAATATGCTAAAGAAGCTATCTTTAAGAGTTTAACTATGGCTGGGCGTGATGGCTCATGCTTGTAATCCCAGCACTTTGGGAGGCTGAGGTAGGCAGATAATCTGAGATCAGGAGTTCGAGACCAGCCTGGCCAACTTGGTGAAACCCATTCTCTTCTAAAATTACAAAAATTACTTGTGTGTGGTAGCAGGTGCCTGTAATCCCAGCTACTTGGGAGGCTGAGGCAGGAGAATTGCTTGAACCCGGGAGGTGGGGGTGCAGTGAGCCAAGAGCACACCACTGCACTCCAGCCTGGGTGACAAGAGCGAGACACCATCTCAAAAATAAATTTAAAAAAAAAGTTTAACTACATTTGGGGAACAGTAATGGGGATAGAGAAACACTGGATGGGTAACTGCTATTTTTATAGAATTTATAGAACTACTTGATTTTAAAACTATAAATATATAAAATTTTGATAAAAATAAAAATGATATGTCAAAATTATACTGAAAAGAAATAAACCAAAATGTTAACAGCAGGGTATCTAGGTGGTGAGATCATGAGTGTTTTTAATTTTCCTCACTATGCTTCTCTAGATTGTTATACTTTTCTTCAATGAATCTGAGTGACTGTTATAACCAGAAAGACTGAAAAATCTGAGGTGACAAGAATTGTTGTTAAAAATATCTTGCTATTATGAACAAATTATGACATTAAGGAAGACGAATAATATCTAAAAAGAAATATCTTGATATTTAATATGTTTTATGAGAATTAACATGGATGTAAGAGACAAGGCCTTGTTCTTTATCAGATAATTTTAAAGACTGTCAATAATCAAAATTTGAAGATTGATTGAAGCAAATAAATGGGTTTAACATTTTCTTTAAAAATTAAACTTCCATTTTTTCTGTATGCTTTTTAAAATGCTGAATATTAGTCTCACTTCATCAGTGTGAGGCATGTTTCTCTAAGTGGGAACAGATGGGCTTATTACTAATTCAGAAGTTTTTCTTTCTCAATAACACAGACTGACACTATAAATGGGATTTCCCAGGCTTATTTCATTTTTGGCCATATGTTTAAGAGAAACTATGCTTACTCATAAGAGACAAGAAGGAATGTTAAGCAAAAATGGATTTATTTGACATCTGAAACTTATCACAAAGGGTCTCTTACTATCACAAAGAAACATCTGTTCTCTGTGTTGTTCACCTAACTCTTTGCTAGTTTGTCATGTGAAATACTGCTGCCACAGCTTTGCTTCATCCCACACACCAGTAAGTGTAATCATTACTGTCAAATGATATCATGAAATAAGTTTCACCCGAAGTTTCCTAAGTGAGTGGTGTATCCCTGAGATTAAATAAGAGAAATTTTTATGAGTTCTTTCATTAAATTGGAATATGTATCTCCTAGCTCTCTAAAAATTGAAATATATATGTCCTATCTCTCTAAAAGGGTCTCCTATTTGTATAAATTCTAGACAATTAAAATATGCTCAACATGTAATACATGCTCAATAAATGATTAATCTTATATTTAAGAAAATAATTAAAAGTTATCAATTCATCAGCAAAACAAGCTTTATTTAAATTATTCCCATTGTTATAAAGTACAATGGTAATTTCCAAACTCTACATTTATTAACCTTGATGTTAATCATCTATTTTATGTCCTAAATTTCTAGCAAATGAACTTTGAATTATCTTGCTCTAATAATTTTCTAGATTCCGATAATTGTCACAGATATAAAATCTCAAAATACCTCAATAAACCAAGCAACATTTTTAAAAATGTTCATAGCAAATTTAGTTATTTTGTACAGTTAAGCTAATTCACTTATGTTGTAGGCACTACATTCCTGGTTGGCTCAATCATTTGATTTTTGTATTACTATACCTGGCCCTTTGGATGGGGTCTTTCCATTCCAGGCATTATATTTCCTTTCTGTATGCTGTCTATAAACAAGACAAAACAAAAACTTTCCTAACATTGGAAAGGAAAGAAGTATATATGATCTAGTCTTTGACAACGCTGTAAAGGTCTTTTTATATTTCCAAGCTTCTCTAAGGAGAAGTAAAAACAAAGCTTACTCCTCTTTCCTCAGTTTTACTGGCATTTCAGATATTTGAAGTAATTGGTTTGGTTCAACTTAGTATTTATATAGATTTTAAAAGATTTATTGTGATGAATGCTAAAAACTAAAATTCTTGCACTTAGAGACTTTAGATGTTGGGAGCTGGAGATAACCATTTTAAAAATACCAAAATCGTACATTGTTCAAATACGTATTATCTTATGAATGTGTTGTGTTACGCTTTCAGCTTTTTTGCATGGAAATTTTCAAGTAAACAGTAAAGACAGTAGACTCATGAAAGCCCAAGGACCTATTAATGAGTTTCAGTAAGTACCAACATATGGCCAATTTTGCTTAATCTACAAAACCCCCAATTCCTCCACTGTCACAGAACCAATGAATTATTTGGAAGCAATACCAATGTATTCTATCATTTCATTGGTAAATATTACAAGTTGACTCAAGTAGCTTCATTAGTTTCAGAGAGAGAAAGAGAGAGAGAGAGAGTGAGAGAGAGAGCTTTTAGCCTCCATAATTCAGCTCTTGTATTTATGTCTGTTTGTTGTGACCTTAGATGCGGAAGAACTTTCCAAGCCATCATGACTCCTCCTTATAGTTTCTCTGACCCTACATCATAAGTCTTATGCACTGGTAATCTGGTAGTTCCTGCTCACATTAGGTAGTGTGCACATTAGGTAGTTCCTGCACATAGGGGATTCAATAAATGCCACATTATAATAATTCTGAGAAGAGGGGCCATCTATGTCAGACCACAAATGGAGAATTATGTTTCTTTTCTTTTGCCCACTTCTCAGTGATTTTATAATTGTCCTCATCCTTGTCACCAAAAGCTCAAGCCTGCCATAAAAAATGGAAATCTGCTAACAGATTCTGTAATGTAAAAACACCTTGGCAGGTTTTGTGGCAATGTATTATAATGAGACATAGGAACTCAATATTTTTTGTCTTATTTTAAAAAGATGTACTAATTATAACAAAATTGTGGATACTTCAGGATACTGTCTTTATAATTTTCAAAAAATAAATGAGAAAATCACAATGTATATTCTTGTAAGATTGATTATGCCAGCAAAGCACTAAAGGAAGAGATTTGCTTTGTTTTACCGCAAAGGCATTGCTGAATTTTCTCCAAAAAAAAAATTATCTTTGTCATCACGTCAACCAGATATGACCTTATGCAAAAAATTTTCTATACTCCTTTCTTCTTTCTAATTATTGCTTTGTACAAAACTACTGCTTTTAAACCATTTGTAATTTTGCGGACTACTTATGATTTTTCTGCTTGTATTAGATGTATAAGCTTATGTCTCTGTATCACCTGGATTCTTTGTTCGATTCATTCAAAAGAAAACCTTTTGGGGGTCACTTTCAGGGAATTTTCAGTAACTTTTAACAACTATAGTGAGAAAATACATGAAAAATAAAGACTAAAGTTTGGAGAAGCAGAAAATTAAAAAAGCCAACGTTGCCGACAAAACAACAAAAGCATGTAAATTTGAGAGAAATGGCAAACTAAATGCTCTTGTAACAGTTAACTAGGGTCAATTTTATTTAAAATAATTGGCAGTAGCATAATCAGAAACAAGATAATAAGTTTCATCAATATATCACAAAATAGACTGTTAAAAATGGACATATTTTCCTTCTCTTATTATATTTTAAGTTCAAAATATTTTACAGAGCCTCTACATATACCTCAAAATGTTTTTATCCTGTGAAATACAATAGTATTGATAGGCATTTGTGCTAATGATATGTGCATCAATGTTTTATCAGAAACATACACATTCCTTTTGGTAAAGAAAGTTATGTATCTTGAAACATAAAAGTACATAAAATATTTTATTTGATTGCTTTATTTTATAATTGTTACATTTACATTTTAACCATTATAATTATAAAGGAAACTGTGCTCCACAATATAGGGAAACAGGCAGTTTGGTAGAAAACATGATTTTCCATTGACTGGGAATCATTCTGTCCTATTGATGAGAAAAGAGAAAGAGAGGCCCATAAACTCACTGATTTTCTCATCACTTCAC
This sequence comes from Cebus imitator, assembly GCF_001604975.1. Lineage (NCBI taxonomy): Eukaryota > Metazoa > Chordata > Mammalia > Primates > Cebidae > Cebus > Cebus imitator. Next base: position 98,784 of record NW_016108281.1, read on the forward strand.
ATCCTAAGACCTGGATTTATACATTGAATAATATTTTAAATCATACACTGAATGATTATTCCACTTAACAAATATGTATGAACTATAGGCGGGTATTGGAAATAAGGAGAAAAAAAGTAAGAGGTCTGGATAGATGGATGGATGGATAGATAGATGACAGATAGATAGATTTCATAAATATAAAAAAAACAACATGGAATGAGTAAGCTAGAAGTCAAATTATATATATTAAGGGATTATTTTAATGTACTCATGACACATTACTGTGATTGCCTTAAAAACAAAAGAGCCTTTATCTCTTATCGGAATGCTGAAATATTTACTAATATAATAACATGTTGCCTAAAATTTGTTTCAAAGTAGCCCAATGGCACAGTGTTTGTATATTTGTTGGTGCTGGGGGATTGAACAGATGAACAAAATTGGCTGTATGTCAATGCTAATCGAAACTGATCCATGGGCCCATAGGATTAATGGAACTTCTTTCTTTACTTTTATGCTTATTTGAAAACTTCCATAATAAAACATTTTAGAAGTAACATAACACATTCATAAGTTAATATGTACTTATAAATTATGCAAAATTTAGTTTTTGACATTTAAACCCACACTATTTTAAGTAAAACATTTTTATTGTGTCTTTACAAATGTTAGTTGATTAGCATTGAATGAAATAGCAATAAGAAATTAGAATTAAAGATTTAAAAGAAAAGTTTAGCTTCTGGATACTTTGAAGTAAAAATGTAGTCTTTTCACATTGATAATATAAAAATAAATTAATGGTTAGGAAACATATTTAATGTTAAATTATATTAAAAAAGAAGTTTTTCTGTTATTTATTTGTTTTAACAATTTCTAACAAAAGTTGGCATATTAATCACTCAAAAAAAGTCTGTGTTTTCTAATGGTTTTATATATTGTAATAGAATAATCATTAAATAATCTTTGGAAATAAGGTTATAAAAATGAAACATTTTCATAAAAAGTAATCATTTTTAATAATTTTATTTTCACATCTTGAATTTCTAAAAATAACCTAAATATTTCTTAAAATCCACTAAACTACAGTTATCATACTTTTAATTCCTCCAAGTTTTACTTTTCAGTTTGAAAATAATAAAGATTAGAACTCTATTATGGCTATTGATATGATAGTACATTAGGGTCAAATGTTTTTAATGCAATACAGTTATTTATTTATTTATTTATTTATTTATTTATTTCCTGTCCAAAGTGGAACCTTGATCCTTTGGGGTTCTTGCCAGTTCTGTGTGACTCTCCAGTGAACTGAAACATGTGAGATAACAGGTTGTTTACATACTATAAATCTACTTGCAGTGAGCTGGAAATGCAGTAGGTAATAGGTTGTTATGATTTGCAAATCTGTTCAATGAGCTGAAAATTTGTTCGATAATGGGCTATTTATGAATTCTAAATCAATATTCAGTGAGCTGGAACTATGTTAGGTAATGGGCTATGTATGAGTTATAAACCTGTTTTCAGTGAACTGGAAACATGTTAGATAATGAGTTGCTTCTGAGTTGTAATTCAGTGAGCTGAAAACATGTTAGGCAATGGGTTGTTCCTAAATTGTAAATTTGTTTTTTTTAGTGAAATGAAAATCTATTTAATAAAAGACTCTTTACATGTTATAAATCTGCTTTCAATGAGCATGAAATGCGCCTCAATGAAAGGTTCCTGTTGACTAAGAAGATCCCGCTTTACTGAACTAGAAACATGTCATCTAATAGGTTCTTTCTGAGTAGATCTCTTTTTCAGCAATTTAGATATATGAAATGATACTACCCTGTGTACATAAGCGTTGTATCTTTAATCTATTTTCAGCATGGTTTTCTTTGATGAATAATGGTTCTATTCGATTACGGTTAATGGAGTGAAAAGGTACTAACAGTCTGCTTTCAGTGATTTGGCACCAGACCAGCTTTGCAGTGTATTAAATTTTGTTAATTTTCAACAATTACAAAGTTCCCCTAGTACCCAGGAAATGCTGTAAAATATGTGCTGGCTTCAGAGGACTTATATTCAAACACAGAATGTACTACATAAGAAACAGAAAATATTAAACATGATAAATATGGAATGAACCCCACCTACAAATTTAGCATAGGTGGAGCTATAAAGGACGATACAAAGGAAGAAACTTGAAATCTCACTGGGGAGACAACATGAACAAATATAAAACAATAAAATTTAATTTAAAAAATATTTCCAGGCCGGGCGTGGTGGCTCAAGCCTGTAATCCCAGCACTTTCAGAAGCCGAGGAGGGCATATCACGAGGTCAGGAGATAGAGACCATCCTGGCCAACATGGTGAAACCCCGTCTCTACTAAAAATACAAAAATTAGCCGGGCGTGGTGGCACGCGCCTGTAGTCCCAGCTACTTGGGAGGCTGAGGCGGAAGAATCGCTTGAACCC
>NW_016108281.1:101645-114916 GCF_001604975.1 Cebus imitator
AGAGAGAGAGAGAGAGAGAGAGAGAGAGATTCCAAAATGGATGATCAAAGCCAAAAACTTTATGTTAGAGTTACGAGACTATTGAAAAAACAGTCATAGTATGAGACACAAGTAAGAAATAAAAGTTTTACAAAAGAGTCAAGACAAATAGATTCTTTGGGGGGTAACAAATTGATTTTTAATCTCTTCTTCAACTTGCAACTATGCAAATGTTTATCAATAATTTCATATTTGTTGATAATTACTATTTTGGTTTCCAGACAATATTAGGAGAAAAATATATATTCTATCACCAGCCATTATTTAAATGAATGCTTACTTTTATCAATGTTATACATGCTTATAGTGTTTTTCAAAAAGTATATATTATTAGAAATCTCTTACCAAAAACCTATCATTCACTAATGTCCCACTCCTTACCCTAAAAACAAAAACAAACTCCTGCTCTGCAAAACTATTTGTTTTCAACTTCTAAAGAAATTTTTTTATGGGTTAGTCTTTGTATTCATAAATAATGTGCTCATACCTCACTGGTCTTTACTAATTTTAGACAATCTGTTAAGTTAAATACCCATAGTTCTTTTTGCATACATTCAGTGTTTTTATATGTTAAGTTTTATTGTTGATTGCAGAGACAAGTACTGTACTATGATGTTGTTTACTTTCTTGTACTTTTGTGATTCCTGTTATTAAAAACTATTTTTTCACTTAGTTTACTTTCTATGTACCTGTCTTTAATTCTTTATAAATGCTCCATCAGTTAAACATAAAATTATATTCCAGATGTTTAGGCATCATATAATCTATCAAAGCCATTTTTCTTCAGAAGACCTCCTTTTCATATCTCCGAGACTTCTTTGATCTGGACTAGGACTTTTCTAAGTCTGATGTAAAACTTTCATCTTGAAACAAAATTTTGGTTATTTATATGCATTATACGAGAGTCTCTTATATCCTGAAAATTGTGCCTTCCTCTTCTTTGTTTTATGTCTTTCATTTACTGGATACACATTCTACAACAGCTTTCAAAGAAAGGTATACCAGATTAAATATTTGGTGACTATACATGTCAGAAAATGTCTGCATTGATTGATAATTTTACCTGCTGTCTTTCCAAATTGTTGTTATGTTTCATTTGTTCTTCTTGTCTTTTTGTTTGTGTTTGCTTTTTTATTTTTTTACTCTAATTTTAATTGCATTTAGAAAAGACAAGTAGATAAATGTGTGCTTTTGCCAATTGTTTTGTTAATAAAATTAATAATCCTTTTTTTCTTATTTTGCTTTTATTAAGGTTTTCTCCATGAAATCCGTTGCTTCTTGTCCCTTCCCATTGTCAGAGGCCAAAGTTAATTCAATCAATTTATAGACCTATTCTTAGGCAAAAAACATTAAATTATGTAGCAATCACTATTAAAAAATTACAAAGGTGAATAAATATTAGTTATCTACTCCAGTTTATACCTGAATGTTTCTCACTTTAGTCATTGATTTGTACAGTCACTGGATAAAGAATGATATTAACAAACATGCTAGAAGTTATAAATGAAAAGCAGAAAAGTAGTCCCAATTTTGTTATGGAAATCTTACAATCAGAGTACTGGAGGCCTATAGAGAATAGAATTACATTACCAGGATTTTGAGACTATGGGTCCACAGAGAAAGTTAGTTTAAAAATCCGGCTGGGCGTGGTGACTCATGCCTATAATCGCAACACTTAGGGAGGCCAAGACCAGAGAATCACTTGAGCCCAGGAGTTCAAGACCAGCCTGGGCAAAATGGTGAGATCCCATCTCTACAAAAAAAAAAAAAAAAAAAATGTGGTGGCAAACACCTATAGTCCCACATACAGGAGGCTGAGATGGGAGAATCACTTGAACCTGGGCAGTTGAGGCTGCAGTGAGCTGTGATTGCACTCCCGCGCTCCAACCTGGGCAACAGAGCAAGCTCCAGTCTCAAAACAACAAAAAAATTTTCCGCTGGATTAAATCCCATAAGTGAGCAATGTAAACAGTTCTGAACTAATTGTTCTCCATTAATTTCTCAATATTTATTAAAGTTTTAGATTTGAAATAAACTTATCCTCTTTATTTCAAAATCATGTCATATTTCATATGATACACCCTAAGTATATCTCTGTTCTACATTGTGATATACAGAAAAAAGTTTAATATTCTAAGTTGTAAAGCATTAAAAATATATGAGAAATAAGCCCTAAACAATTTACCTAATTGAAACAGTTTACATAAGTAATCTGAATAATTACCTGAATTCTCTATTTTATCATTCAATCCTGAATATTGTGTTAAAAACTTGGAACTAACTCTAACAAACAAGAATAAAGTAACCATATGGAAATATTTAGTTTAGTATAACTTAGAGTAGAAATAAACTAGAATAAAGGTAATTTCTAATCAATAAGGGAATTAACAAAACATGGTATATACCATCCACTATATATATGTGTATATATATCCACTATACATACATATCTCCACATATATATATATCATATATATGATATATATATATATATATATATATATATATATATATACTATTAAAAGGAAAAATGCCAGTCACTTGACTACATTTGTATAAGGTATTTCTTGAATGAGAAAATTAGAGATGGTAAAATGGGGGACAAAATAATCCACAGTTTTTATTTGCATAAGTATATAAGCATAGGTATCTATATATGGTATAATTACAAAAATTAGGGAAAAAGTACATAAGAATACACAGCTGGTATTAACATGGGATCTTCTGGATGGAAGAGGGAAATAATATAAGGGAATTTAAAACAATAGAAAAAGAAGTGAAGCAGTTAAATTACACACACAGCAAACTGAATTAGATGAAGATTAAAAAAATAATTTAAGTGATAGAGAACAAAGAGCTAATTTGTGGTATGGTGAAAGGTCTGGAATTTACTAATTTCCTGTTGATATTATTAAAAATATAATTTCGGCAATGAAAGAATGCCATTTTCATTGGAATGGATACAACTCCTTGCGCAAATAGAAAGAATTAAATAAGAATGATTCTGAAAACTGCACAATATTCCCTATAGCAAACCACTGTTATCTTGGCAGTGACTATCTGTTTTCAAGTAAAAGTCATGAAACATTGCCTTAGGTCTAATATATCAATTCTCAGAGGTAACTTCATTCCTGCTGACAGAAATTTCGGGGTTTTTTTACACAAATAAAGAGAAAATTGCCAATGGTAATCATTTTAGTGAGGCAGCTTCAAATGCTTTAGGTTGCAAAAGTATTGATAATGGAAAAGTTGGAGGTAGTCACTTTTAATAATAATCTATTAGATTAAATGTATATAATTTCCAAATGGATAAAGGGCTACAGTTAAGAAAGTACGCTAGCTTTGTAAAAATGCTTTTAAGTAAAACAACATGTAGCCTTCAGAACATGAGAGAACAGCATACAATAATTTCAGCTCAATGATACATTAAATGGAATGCTAGATATAAAAATATCTATAAGTTATCAGCCAATAGCGAATGTGTGTTTGTGGTATTTGACTTTCTGAAATTCATTAAAATGCCCCCAAAATTTCTACTAAGATACTAAAAAAAAAGAATTTGGGGTAAATTACAGACTATTACAAATACACCATATTGGAAATATGCTGATCATCATCATCATCGTCGAGTATTCACCATAGTGACATTTAGAAAAACTACAAGACTCCAGTGAATCATGCCAAGATCCATACATATCTGATGTAAACAGAGTTATCACACAGTATGCCCCTTAAATAAATGGGCTATGAGTAACATGAGAATTCTTCTTGAAGTAAAAATCAGTCACCATATCTGAAAAACAATGAATAAGTTTTGATGTTTTGAGAAGTAAGATTTTCTTGTTTTGCTAAACATCTAAAATGAGAAATGTAAAAGTTTCCCAAAGTCCTCAAAACTCAATACAGGCATACCTGGGGATATTACAGCTTCTGTTCCAGACCACCTCTAAAAAATGAGACACAGGAGTATCTGTTTTTCCAGTGCATATGAAAGTTTGACCAGGTGCGGTGACTCACACCTGTAATCGCAGCATTTTGGGAGGCCAAGAAGGGCGGATTATCTGAGGTCAGGAGTTCAAGACCAGCCTGGCCAGCATGGCAAAACCCTCTCTACTAAAAATATAAAAATTAGCCGGGTGTGGTGGCAGATACGTGTAATCCTAGCTACTAGAGAGGCTGAGGCAGAAGAATTAAACTGAGGAGGCGGAGGTTGCAGTGAGCCGAGATTGGGCCACAATAGTAAGATCAAAAATCATTGATGGCGGGTCACCATAACAGATATAATAATAAGAACGAAGTCTGAAATATTGCAAGAATTATCAAAAAGTGACAAAGGTACACAAAGTGAGCACATGCTGTTGGAAAAATGGTGCCAACAGACTTGCCCAATGAAGTATTGCCATGAGCCTTCAACACGCAAAAAGCACATCTGCACAGAGCAATAAAGCAAAGTGTGATAAAATGCGATCTCCCTACTATTGATCTTGAAGAAAATAGTCATAAATTGAAGACATATCGTCATTTAGGAATTTGCCTGTTCAATTCTTCTCTCCAAATACACCCCCAAAAAAATGGAAGGAAAAAAGTAAAGAAATCAAGGAAAAATAATTTCTTTTTAAAAATAGCAAAGCACTCTTCCGCCGCCATTCTAAATCCAGCTCCAATACAACGCTCCGCCGCCGCTGCTGCAGCCACCCGGACTGCGCTCCAGCACCCGCCTGCAGACAGCTCCGCCACTATGGAGGACGTGAACGAGTACAGCAACACAGACGAATTCGCAGAGGGATCCAAGATCAATGCGAGCAAGAATCAGCAGGATGACGGTTAAATGTTTATTGGAGGCTTGAGCTGGGATACAAGCAAAAAAGATCTGACGGAATATTTGTCTCGATTTGGGGAAGTTGTAGGCTGTACAATTGAAACAGATCCAGTCACTGGGAGATCAAGAGGATTTGGATTTGTGCATTTCAAAGATGCTTCTAGTGTTGATAAGGTTTTGGAACTGAAAGAACACAAACTGGATGGCAAATTGATAGATCCCAAAAGGGCCAAAGCTTTAAAATGCAATTAAAAAAAAAAAAAAGGGAAAGAACCTCCCAAAAAAGTGTTTGTGGGTGGATTGAGCCCAAATACTTCTGAAGAACAAATTAAAGAATATTTTGGAGGCTTTGGAATTGAAAACATTGAACTTCCCATGGATACAAAAACAAATGAAAGAAGAGGACTTTGTTTTATCACATATACCGATGAAGAGCCAGTAAAAAAATTGTTAGAAAGCAGATATCATCAAATTGGTTCTGGGAAGTGTGAAATCAAAGTTGCACAACCCAAAGAGGTATATAGGCAGCAACAGCAACAACAAAACGTGGAAGAGGTGCTGCAGCTGGTGGCCGAGGTCAGGGCCAAAACTGGAACCAAGGATTTAATAACTATTATGGTCAAGGATATGGAAATTACAATAGTGCCTATGGTGGTGATTAAAACTATAGTGGCTATGGTGGATATGATTATACTGTGTATAACTATGGGAACTATGAATATGGACAGGGATATGCAGACTACAGTGGCCAGCAGAGCACTTATGGCAAGGCATCTCAAGGGGGTGGCAATCACCAAAACAATTACTAGCCATGGAAAAGGAGAACATTGTAGAAAACAGGAGGAGATGTTAAAGCAACCCATCTTTCAGGACGACATTGAAGATTAGTCTTCTGTTGATCTAAGATGATTATTTTGTAAAAGACTTTCTAGTGTACAAGACACAATTGTGTCCAACTGTATAGAGCTGCCAATTAGTTTTCTTTGTTTTTACTTTGTCCTTTGCTATTTGTGTTATGACTCAATGTGGAATTGTTTATACATATTTTATTTGTATGATTTCATGTTAAACTTCAAATCAATGTTTCCTTATGTGATTGCTAAAAAAAAAAAAGCAAAGCATATTTTATAAAGTTTAATATAATTCTGATGGTACTTACAAATGCAAAACACTGAAACTAGTGCTCTAATTTTAGACCCCTATCAAAATAAAAAATATTTTATAATATAAGCAGGCACTTTGAGAAATAGACTAATGAATCCATAGTTTGTCCAGTAACACACTATTTTTGTTCATCTCTATGCTTAATTTAGAAATATATTATGAAATAATTATATCTAACATTCTTAAATGCTTTGTGCCATCGTTCTCTGGTAATCCAATGTCATATCACTGTGTAGTGGCTTTAAACAAACAGAAAAACGTAATAAAAAATTAAATTCTGATATCTAGAATGCCCTTTCTTGAAAAATATTAATCTCTCTGAAACAATAAAATGCAACAATATATTGTTGTATTTCACTATAATTGCCACAGAGAAAATGCAAACTTTAAAAATAATCACTTTTAGATTTAAACAACCAAATTAAAGTCTATTTGATAGGAATTAATGATTTGCATTTTACCTTTAGAGATTAAAGCACTTTGGATTAAGACTTGATTAATCATTTCTACTAATATTTTACTACATAAGAATAGCAAGAAATCTTGTTTATATGTATTATTCCAAGGAAGGTCATGCTATGACATAATTGGACAATGTTGAAATGCAAATGTTTCATTTGGACATTATTTTTATTCACAGAAATTTGGACTCAGTTGTCAAATATTTCCTTCTCCTTTGACACCTAAAATAGCATAAAAATGTGGTAACTGAAAATTCATTTATAATTAATCACTTCAGGAGGAACTCTATTTCAAAGAAAAATAGTTTTAGGGTTCACACTGCAAAGCAGATTCGAATTTATACCAGGTCCAGCATTTTTCTACAACATACAATCTATGAAAATAATAAACAACCATATTATTTGCAACTTCACAACATTGTTATTCCACCAAATCAATTTTTGATAAATAATTAAATGCTTTCCTAAATATGTCTTAATTATTTTCTCCTTTTTCCATAGTATATTTCAGTGACCACTTGTGTCCCTTTTCTTTAACTAGCACATTGGAAATGTGTTCATTACTGCAGTCTTTGGGAACTAAATGAAAATATATTTCAATTTCAAGGCCACATATCACCTTAAAAAGGCTACATATGGCCAAGCCAGAGAAAACAACTTTACATGTAGGTTGAGTTTACATGATGGCATATTCCCTGTGAAGCAAGAAAATTGTACATGTCATGTGGACAACGAGATCCTAAAATGCATGCTGGATTTTCATATGGAGTTGTTGTTCTTAGGTAACTTCTTAAGTTCTTAAATTCTCTAAGAATAATTTTAAAAAAAAATTCTGTGTAATCTACTAGAAAATATGACTATCATCCCTACCGCTAATCTAAATTTTAAGCAGAGATTTTTTTCCTTAAGTCTTAGAGATTCCCACTGTATATATTCATTTTCAACCTTATTCATTCCAAAAGACTACTTCGGTGGAGTAAAAACTTTGTAATATGATCCATTATTACACACACACACACACACACACACACACGTACGCACATGCGCACACACGCACACATGCACACAAACACAAATAACTTCCCCCCCAAAATGTGAGGGGAGCACATGAGGAGTCTTGGCTTTTGATAAGATGACTATGAAGAAAATTTTAATAACCAGTATTGAAACTTCTCTGTCTTACGTAATTCACTTATAATAAGCCAAAGAGTAAGATACACATACAAACATATAAGTGAGAATGTCACCTGGCACAGGATTCATGTTTCCTTATGATCTTTGTTATTATTTGAATAAAAAGATGACAAGGAAGATATGTATATGCCAATCTCACTCTCAGAAATTGTAAAATTTAGTCAAGAACTGATGTAATCAAGAAACTAACATTTCCAAGGATTGTCCTTAAAAAATAACTCGTAGTACATTTTATTTCAAAATGTTGGCTTTACAATGAGAACTACTTAAAAACGTTTTCCTAAAAAGTTGAATGTATTTGTCAATCTACAAGTTACCTTATCAGTATCTTGAAAAGAAAGTTGGTTTTGAGATGCATACGTGAAAACACCAAAAAGAAACTTCCTGTTCTGCCGTTAGAGAATTATACTGTGTGAGGAATGAAGTCTCAAATAAAGCTAGCACATATTCTCCCTAATGTAGCAAACCTCCAACTCTTTTCCCTTACATTAAGGCATAACATTTTTTAAAAGCGCCTTGCTCTAATGCACAGGACAGAATGCATTTATTATCATATTTTCAGCAGAAATTTCTCTTTTAAGGTAATTAGTGTGTTTAAATTAGGAGTTAGGAAAAAGTTTTCAGGAAATAAGGTACATTGCCCTGCTGTGACCCTACATAACATTTGCTTCCCACTGGAGGAGAGAAAGAACAATGTCATTGTCCTCACTGTTACCTCCATGCCTGGGACAGGGCAGGAAAGCAAGAAATATGAAATAAATGCATGAAAAATGCATTTCAGAGACTTCACTTAGTTAAAAACTTAAAAAGGTCCATATATTTAGGTTTTTAGCTATGATAACCTTGGCTTCAATGCCACCCTGAGACATCACACAATAGAGTTGAACCATTTAACTTTCATTTACCCTGAAAACAACAAATGTTTACCTAAAGAGCAGTTGATATATGAGTGTATACCTAGGTTTGCTAAGGTTCCAACCTAGAATGACTGCTAATATTTTTTGCCTTCCCATACACCTTGGATAGTATTGTTAGATTTATTTTTAAAATTTTGTTACTTCCTCAAATAATTTTTCTACTCTACACACTATAGTAACTTTGGTCTGCTGGAAACATTTGAACACTCCGTGACCTTTGTTTGAGTATCTTTCAAAATCCATGTGTTCCCTTTTCCCTCCAGTACCTAACACTTTTTCTAGTTACATAGATTGTTTTGCTCTCTTTAGCACATACAATTCAGGTCTAATCTTTACTCTTTGCCTGACTCTCAGAGCTAAAAGTGATTTCTCCATTGTCTCAGAATATATGCTTTGTCGCTCTGTAAAATATTAATTACATTCTGCCTTATTTATAGTTATTTATGAACTTGTCCAATTCTCTTCTACTTAATAATTCCAAAAGTTCCTGAAGTCGGAAATCATACTGTGTTCTTTTGGGGGGTTTCCTTTACTAGGAAGCAGTATTTCATAAACAGTAGAAACTCATTAAGATATTTAATGACCTAAACAATACACTTGAAAACTGAAAATTAAAATCAGACTTCTTGTGGCTTAGAATATTAGAATATTTAGGGTTAAATATATATATATATGTATACATATATATACATATATATATACACATATATATGTGTGTGTGTTTATTATGTATTATTTTTGTTACTTGAAATCATGTTTTTGAAATGGTGTCTGAATTCAAGTAAAAAATCATAATTCATGTAACAATGGAGACTTGTTTTTGTAACATGACTCACACTGATTGTAATGAGATGTTATGCAGCTTAGGGGGTCATAATCCATACCAATTTTAAACAGTTTTATTTGATCTTGTGGATCTGCTATTGTTCATATAAGTAGTCTCCCTCAACATGTATTCCACAAATGAAAAGAAACACAAATTTTCTTTATATATTCATCCAAATTGGTTATAAACCTATGTCAGCATTTTTAATGCCTCTGTATTTGCTATAAAATATTTATCTGACCACTATATGTTTTAGAAATAAAATTCAAGTAGTTTATAAAAACTAGGGCCAATGGAGAATGACAAAAAGGGGTCTGTGTAACTGACCAGCACCTATACAAGGAAAAATAAGAAAGATGAATTTTCCAGATAAGTTGTCTCATGAGAGAAAATTTAAAATATGGGACTAAAAATTGTATATTTAAGGTATTGATGTGCAACCAAAGGGATAATGAAAGAATGAGAAATTAGAATGGAATGGAAGATCGTTGTGAAGAGCCGTTCATGGCAGATGAAGAGATTTCTTTGCCTGAAGGTTTTAGGCACAAGGTTTCTAAGAGTCTAAAATAGGAATATTATTTCAGTGTATCATTTAGAGAAGAGAACTGGGTATCAGGGTATCCGCATTCAAGTGCTTGCTTTGTCACTCATGAGCCATGGATATGTTAGTGGGGATTTAATTTTCCAAAATTTGTTTACTAGTAAATATTAATACTTGTTGTCTGTCTCTTTTAGGGATATAAGAATTTTTTTAATGAGACAGTGAAGACAATATTTTTACAAACCAAAAGTGTTATTTTTTATACACAGTAATATATCATGTTAATAATCCAACAACTTTGATTGATTGATTGATTGACTGAGATGGAATGTCGTTCTGTCGCCAGGCTGGTGTGCGGTGGCATGATCTCAGATCACTGCAAACTCCACTTCCTGGATTCAAGTGATTCTCCTGCCTCATCCTCCAGAGTAGCTGGGATCAGAGGCATGCACCACCATATCCAGCTAATTTTTGTGGTTTTAGTAAAGACTGGGTTTCACCATGTTGGCCTGGATCTCCTGACCTCATGATTCACACACCTTGGCCTCCCAAAGTGAACTTTATTCTTTATTAAGTCTACAGCTCTGTAAGTCACACAGCCATATTAGAATGGGTAATAGCAAGTGGAGGGGAAACCATTTAGGAAGATTTTGTAAAAGCTCTGAAAATAAGAAATGATAAACTAGAAGAGTTTTAAAAAGAGAAAGAAACAGAAGAATCCATGGAAGAGAAAATTAAATGGAAGTTGCAGGGAAACTAATCATGTACCAGGACTTAATTATCATTTTTCACTTAACATTCAGTAAGTAACCATTAAATTTCTACCATGTGCTAGATATGCTAGAAACAAAGAAGTATGTAACTGTTACTTTTACTTACAATTTGTTTTTATACAGAATAAATTGTTTTTTGACAATGTAGCATGGGATTCCTTTTTATTCTTTATTATTGGTGTAACATTATAAAATAAGTTTAGGAGCTGGAGTTTAAAACTTAAGAAAGTTTCGTCCTAAAAATTATTTAGGTGGTTTCAAATTGTCCATGTCTTATAAAAATATTTCACTCACATAGTGATAATCACACACATATTAATTCATATTATTACTATAGTTTTCCTAAATTAGATAATATTTAGCAATTACAAAATTATAAATATTTTGCCTGCATTGAATCCTGTAGAGACAATACAATATCTTAACATACATTGGTCTTAGAAATAAAACAAAGAGTACTTAATGTTAAAATATTTGCTCTAAATGTGGGTCTGGGCTCAAAACTTGAGAAGTGGCACAGACTTTGGCAAATCTCTCTAAGAACGTTTTTCCATGGGAATTGATAATACCACCTGACCCTGGTAGATGTTTAAATGGAAGAATGCATAACACAGAAACAAGAATATACTAAGCATCCAATTTATGTTAAATGTATTCAAAGGAACTTAAAATTAAGAGTATAACACTGTTTGCATTTATAGCCATTCCTTCCTGAAACTTAAATAAAATATTACTAAAATTACATTAAAAGAATTTTTGTTTAAATTCATGAGCCCAAAGCACAATGAAAATTGGAAAAAATATTGACAAAAGAAGATAGAAAGAAAGGTGTTCAAGTAGTTAGTGATTTAACAGCCTCCATAACTCTAACTTGTAAGATAAAGGTGAGGAAAGTCCACTTCCCAAACCTAATAAATTTACAAGTAATGGATACTTATAGAAATAGAGATAATATAAATGCTAGAACTAGAAGAGTAGGTGGAAGATCCAGTTAGGAGGCAATAAGATCCCCAGATCGTCTTTACATTTTATAAGGCTAGACTCTGCAGAGAATCCTGGATAGAGAAGATTAGATATTTACTCCCTGAAGGGTAACACATAGGTTCTCTGAATTCAGGAACCAATGTTATAGTTAATCTTTTTAAAAAATAAGACATCAGATACAAAAAATATAAGAGCAGTACAGTACAAATTAAGACAAAGAAAATCCCTAGGATAATGGTGAGGAATATTTCAATATTACTTTTGTGCAGAATATGTCTTGATATAATCACGATATATTAGGATAAGAAGAGGGTTGAAAATGGGGGTGGGAAGTCAATAAATAATATTTGAGGTCAATACATAATGACTAAGGCTGAAGATTCAGGAACTGAAAATGTTATTTAGATATTAATATAAATGTTATTTAGATATTAATATAAATCAATCAATCAGTAAAATGCTTTAAACAGGTGCCTATGATATAGCAGGCCTGCCAATTTTTAATAAAAGTATGTTAGAATTATAAACATTTTAAACTATTTATAAATTGGTGGATTCATTTCTTATTGCAGTAATAACAAATTACCACCTCTTTCATGGCTTAAAATAACATACATGTATTACTTCACAATTATAAATGTCAGAAGTCTACAATCTGTATCGTTGGGCTAAAACTAAGGTATATGCAGCCCCATATTTCTTTTGGGGGCTCATTTTTAAAAATCTGTTTTCTTGTCTTATCCATGCACATTCCTTGGGCTTTTCCTCCACCTTCAGGTGCCTCACTCCCACATCTGTTTTCATCCTTAACATTTTTTCTCTCTATCTCTAATCTTTCTGTTTCTATTTTATGAGGACTCTTGTGATTAAGCTCGGCCCATTCAAATAATATAGGATGTTTTTCCATCTC
Source organism: Cebus imitator (assembly GCF_001604975.1). NCBI lineage: Eukaryota > Metazoa > Chordata > Mammalia > Primates > Cebidae > Cebus > Cebus imitator. The sequence goes on from NW_016108281.1 coordinate 114,274, forward strand.
AATATCCTTAATTATAGCAACAAAGTCCCTTTTATCATGGAAGGTAACAAATTCACAGGCTCCAGTGACAGGACTTGGGTATGTTTTGGGAGCCATCATTTGGCTTAATGCAGTTCTCTCTGACTCTCAAAGATTTATGTCAGCTCAGTGTGCAAAATAAATTTATTCCATACCAAGGTCCTTAAAAGTTTCAAATCATTAATAGCATCAATTCAAGTCCAAAATCTCTTCTAATCTCATAAACCCAAAAATCTGCAATTCCATCATCTAAATCAGCTACGTTTAAAATTCTGAGCATGATCTATCCTGGTCCAAAATTCCTGTCCATCTGTGGACCTGTAAAGCTAGAAAATAAGTTATGTGTTCCCAAAATACAATGTGGGACAATTATAGGATGCTAGTTATAGACATTTCTGTTTAAAAATGGAGAAAATGGAAGGATAAAATAAGTCACCAGGTCAGGCACAGTGGCTCACGCCTGTAATCCCAGCCCTAGGGGAGGCCAAGGCAGGTGGATCACAAGGTCAGGAGTTCAAGACCAGCCTAATCAACATAGGAACCCAGGAGGCAGGAGTTGCAGTCGGCCAAGATTGTGCCATTGCACTCCAGCCTGGGTGAAAGAATGAGACTCCGTCTCAAAAAA
>NW_016108281.1:115421-125090 GCF_001604975.1 Cebus imitator
TCTTACTGTCCAAACTGGCAATGTTTCTGCTGATGTAATATTCTCAAAAACCTTGTGGGTCTTCTTGTATGCCATGGGAATTTGCATCATTAAACAAGAGGCCCCTACACAGGTAATTCCAAGATAATTCCATCCTTATTTTTAGATTCTGCTGAAATGGATCCATGAGTCACATGACCAATCACTTCAAAGAGCTCCCTGCGTGAATGAATATTTTCAGCTCTTCTTCCTTCTTAGGCTCTAACAAAAAGTTGTCCAACCATTCACTTTCCTAACAGTGAATCTTCTAATTTTAGTGTCATTTGCAATTTGGATACATTGAGAATTTCCCAAATAATCAAGTCCTTGTCCCTTTTTGCTTATCAGTTCTTCCTTCAATCTATCTTTTTACTTCTGCATTTCGTTATACACAGAAAGAAGGAAACCAAAACACATCAACGTCTTGTTGGAAATGTCCAAAGTTAAATATGAAAGTTAATTGCTTACAACTCCTGCTCTACGTATAATGATAGAAATGAATTTAGCTATTACAAGCATTGCCTCTATAAAGTACATTTGATTAAATTATGTCATTTAAAATTTGATTACATTCATTTCATAGTATTTTTAATGTGCTTAATCGTCTTTTTTCTAGTTTTCAATAACATATTATTCATTTTTCTCTGAGCCCTCATCAGCAGCATTCTTCATGTCCATATTTCTAACAAAGTTTATTTATGATGATTTAAATATTCTCTGAGATAATACAACTTGTTCTACCACACTTTTCACTTTTGAGACCTCATTAGAAGAATTTTAACATCTGTATCTACAAACATTCTATTCAAGTCCTAAAAGTTCTTCCAGCCTCTACCCAGTACCCAATTTAAAAGCCATTTACAGATTTTTAGGTATTTGTGCAAACCAAAAATAAAATTCGAAGCCCCCAACCAACGGAATGGACCACCATCTTGGTCAAGGGAATTCCAAAGAAACCTGAAAAACTAGTTCAGGCCATGACAGAAAGGGAGGGTCCATTCATACCTCATTATGCCCTCTCCCTTTTGGAGTTTAGACACAATTGACCAGCAGTAACATCAAAACAGAGAACCTAAGACTGTCACAACAGATACTTTGTGGCAATAAGCCACCAACTCAGCATGCTCTTATTCTCTTTCTGCTTTTTCTTTCTTTCTTTTCTTTCTTGCTTTCTTGCTTTCTTGCTTTCTTTTTCTTTCTTTGTTTTCTTTCTTTCTTTCTTTTTCTTCTTTCTTTCTTCTTTCTTTTCCTTCCTTCCTTCCTTCCTTCCTTTCTTTCTTTCTTTCTTTCTTTCTTTCTTTCTTTCGTTCGTTCTTTCTTTCTTTTTTTGTTAGACGGAGTTTCACTCTTGTCACCTAGGCTATAGTGCAATGGCACCATCTTGGCCCACTGAAACCTCCACCTCCCAGGGCCAAGTGATTCTCCTGCCCCAGACTCCCAAGAATCTGGGATTACATGCACCCACCACCATGCCTGGCTAATTTTTTTGTATTTTTAGTAGAGATGGGGTTTCACTATGTTGGCCAGGCTGGTCTTGAACTCCTGACCTCAGGTGATGCACCTGCTTCGGCCTCCCACAGTGCTAGGATTACAGGGATGAACCACTGCCTGAAATTTTGGAATTGCCCTGCAAACTTCTTTAACAACTAGCTCTTTCTCTGTTCAGGCCCTCCTAAACTCAAAGACATTTACTGAGAGTCAAGCACCTTTTAAAGGTCTCAATAGGACATATTTCATCTACTATCTCTAAGCGTAGCCACCGATGAAACTCCATCTACACAATAAGGACCTTGGTCTCCACAACCCCTTTTCTTAACCCAGACCCTATTTTTTATTGATTCTGTATCTTTACATAATAACTGAACTCTTTCAACAAATTGCCAATAAGAAATTATTTGAATCCACCAATGACCTATAACTCCCCAGTTTGAGTTGCCTTGCCTTTCCAACTGAACTAATGTATGTTTCACATGTATTGACTGATGTCTTATGTCTCCCTAAAATGTATAAAACCATGCTGTAACCCAGCCACCTTGGGCACATGTTCTCTGGACCTCCTGAGACTGTGCCTCTGACCATGGTCACTCATGTTTGGCTCAGAATAAACCTCTTTATATATTTTGATTAGTTTCACTCTTTTCACAGATATTTGTTATAACACCTCACTTCCAGAACATAAAATTTCTATTTGTTTTTTGATGCTGCTGCAACAAATGACTTAGTGGTTTTATAGAACACAAGTCATCTCACAGTTAAAGAGGTTCAGTCTGACAATCAAGATGTCACCAGAGCTGCTTCCTTCTAGTGACTCTGGGAGAGAATCTGCTCTTTATATCTTATGGCTTCCAAAGGCTGATAATATTATTTGGCTTGTGGTCACTTAATTCTAATCTCTGCTTTCATCATCACATCACTTTTTCTCACTGCCTTTTGACTATTATGTCTCCCTGTTATAAGAACCCTGTAATATCGTTGAGCCCACCCAAATTATCTAATCCAGGACAATTTCCCTTATTTAAAGTCACCTGATCGTAGACTTGATCACATCTACAAATACTTTTGCAACAGGATTTAGGTTAGTGTTTTATTGGATAACTGACTAAAGACCAGTCAAGTTGACATACAAAACTAACCAGCACACTTAGAATAGTAGAGTGCTAATAAATAAAGTTGTACCCATTTGCCAAACATGCATTTTAAGTTAATTTATGCCAAAAAGAATAAGTGAATAATTCAACTAAAATGCGAGTAAAAATTAAAAATAAGCATTGCCTCCATAAAGTACATTTGATCAAGCTGTGAAAAATGTTGTGAGGAAATTTAGAATTAATACAATACATTTAAAAGGCTTTTGATAAGAAAACTCTATTAAGCTTAAAACTAAGGACTTATTTTCACATAAACAATAGCCAGTGTTATTGGAAAATTCCTGGGTAGGAGTTATTCCAGGGTTCACAAGTATAGAAATTTTTCTTGATCTACTATAGCCATAGCTAACTTATGTCAGGTAAAAGTGTGGGAATACAGTTTGCTTCCTACAGCATGTAATTACTATGTAATAAATATGCCCTGCGTAAGATAAATAAGATAATAATGCATATTTTTCTTATTAATACAAGAAAAAATACGTTCAATCCATAGTTTTCAAAATCACATGCTTTAAAAATAAGAGACATTTCTTGGATAATCCTGCTGTTAAAATCTCACCGTTGATTCATAAATTTAAACCCCATGCTTTAGAATACTTTTAAAAACAAATATCACCACATTAATGATTGTTTATAGTCTTCCAACAGATTCTCCCATAAGACTGCAAGGCATGCAATCATAAAGGTAGGCATTTTGATAATTTCCTTTTATAAAATAAGTCTGGTTTCATTACAAGTTTGAATTTTTGAATTTAAGTAGACACTGTCATTTCAGATTAAGAACAGGAGAAATTTAGTCTTATGTATATGATATTTGGATTCTTAAATATATTTCTAGCTAACACTGTTTAAAATCTATAGATAGATTTCTATTTATTTAACTTACAGTTCCAGATATTCATCAATAAATGACCTTCTCCCTTGTATTATAGAACATTTCTTTTTGCTTAAAAAGATTTTAAGATGTGAAAGACCACAATAAAAAAAAAAAAAATCAAACTATGTATCAAATATTTATTGTGCGCCTACTATGTGCCAAATACTATAATAAACAATAGAGATGCTGGAAACAACATTTTAACTCTCTAGTTTGTCCAAAACATGTTATTCATATCAAAATATCAATGTGACAAAAACAAATGCACAATCATCACAATTTATTTTTGGTAAATACAATACAGTCATACAATACTGCCACTTCTTAGGGAAGAAAAGCAGCCTTGTCAATAGAGATTGGCAAAGATATTTATACAAGAGTAATCTGAGAACTAGGAGGAGAACCAGATGAAACTGTGTCAGAGGATTGCAAAGAGAAATATGTTTTCAAAAGTAGACAGTAGTCAACAATTTCAACAGAAATGAGGTCACTGTCTTTGTCAACCAGAGTCTTCTGGGTCTGCTTTCAGAGCAACGAGGAAATTCAGGAAAGATTGCAATGATTTAAGGAGTGAAAAGAGTCCGTGGGTATAGATTACTTGTTCAAAAAACTTGGTGACAAAAGAAAAGGTGGAGAGGACAATGGGATCCAGGAAAGAGAGAAATTTGTTTATAGCTATATTTTTTGGTATATAGAAGAAATGAGCATTTTTGTAGTAGAAGAGTTACTGTACAGAGATAGAGATAAAGAAACATCCACAATGGTGTCAACAGCATAGGAATAAGATACAGATTTGAAAGGACACTTTCTCAACAATGAAAAGATGGAAGTAGATGAAAATGGGTGTACACAAAGGTAATCACCAACATTAGGCTGGGCACTGTGGCTCATGCCTGTAATCCCAGAACTTTGGGAGGCCGAGGTGGGTGGAACACCTGAAGTCAGGAGTTTGAGACTAGCCTAGTGAACATGGTAAAACCCTGTCCTTACTAAAAATACAAAAAATTAGCTGGGCATGGTGATAGGTGCCTGTAATCCCAGCTACTCATGAGGCTCAGGCAGGAGAATCGCTAGAACCCGGGAGGTGGAGATTGCAGTGAGCCTAGATTGTGCCATTGCAACAAAAGCAAAACTGTCTAAAAAAAAAAGGCAACATTAATTGAACACACATACACAAGTGAGGGAGGATGAGTGGCATTGTTTTATGCAATTTCTATGTTGTCAAAGGTAATATTACCCCACTTTACAGTAAGAAAACCAGGATATGTAGGACTTAATAATTTGCAGAGAAGATCACACAAATAGTAAAAAACAGAGCCACAATTTCAACCCAAGGAGTCTGATTTTAGACTCTAGATATTTAATCACCATACTCCAATGAATCCAATTAATTCTCCAAGTGGACGTGAGGCAAACTAAGGAGTTTACTGAATACTTCTATTTCCTGCCTATAAGAAAAAAAAAAGACATTCATTAAGAGTGGTGTAGACAGGTATGGAAGGAGTTTTAAGATGATGGTGAAGAAAATTGTGGGATTATATATGTAGATCTGTGTGTTTGTATGCTTTTTGTCTCATAAAATGTCTTTCTTTGAAATAAGAAGCTAGTAAAAAGTATGTGTAATTTTCAGAGATATTTGTTAGGATTCATGTTCCTAAATTCCATATTCAGGTTGTAGTTTTTATTTCTTATCTATGAGACTTTCAAACTCAGTATAGATTTTAAGACTTTTAAAACCTCAGAACATATTAGTATTAAAGACTGGACAAGGCATTTCTTCCACCTTAAGTAAGCAAATGGAGGTATCCTACATATAACTAATGCCAATTCAACCTACATATTTTCCTCCAAAAATAATTCACTGGTCCCTGCCTTTGAATATTGCATTAGATTGCTAAGAAAGCCATAACAAATCAGCGATGGGGTTGCTTAAACAACAGAAATGTAGCTTCTTAAAGTTCTGAAGGCTGCAAGTCTAAAACCAAGGCGTTGGCAAGTGAGGCCTCACTATCTCTCTTTTTCTTTCTTTTCTTTTTTTTTTTTTTTTTCTTTTTTAAGATGAAGTCTCTCTCTGCTGCCCAGGCAGGCTGGAGTGCAATGGCGCAATCTCGGCTCACTGCAACCTTTGTCTCTCAGGTTCTAGCAATTCTCCCACCTCAACCTCCTGAGTAGCTGAGATTACAGGCACCCACCATCATGCCCAGGTAATTTTTGTATTTTTGTAGAAATGGGGTTTCACCATGGTGGCCAGGCTGGTCTTGGACTCCTGACCTCAGGGGGTACACCCTCCTCAGCCTCCCGAAGAGCTGGAATTACAGGCATGAACCACCCGCACCCGGCCAAGCCTCTCTCTTTTGCTTGCAGAAGGCTGCCTTCTTGTGCCCTCACAGGGTTCTCCTTTGGTCTCTCTTGTCTATGTCCTAATTTCCTCCTATTATAAGGACACTAGTCATATTAGATTTGAGTCCATCCATTATGACCTCGTTTTACCTTAATTATTTTGCTAAAGGGCCTTTTTCCACATACACTCACGTGCTGAAGTACTGAGAACTAGAACTTCAACATATGAATTTAGAGGATCATAATTCAGCTCATAACAAATATTTTTGTTTGTTTTCTGTTTATCTGTCTGGTCAATGCAAAAGTAGAATTATTTTTAGAGCAAGTTTTATACTCTCCTCTTCTTAACATCTTTAGCATTCTTAAATTTAAATGAACTAATGTATATTAATAAACTAGTGACGTATGTTTATATACTAATATTCATTGTTTTTTACAAGTAAGTAGAGAGTGAAGGTAAAACATAATAGTACAATTAGTGTTTTGGGAATCAAGAAAAAAATTAAATCAACCTTCTGTCCTGTGACTTTGTCAGACTGCGGCAGGTCAGGTTTCCATTAGCAGCCAGAGCAGCCAGTTTCAACGAGCCCCTCACTATAAATCTGATAAATACATAAACATTAAAGAACTGAGGAAACTGGTGCCTGAGTATGAGAGCTGGAATGTGGGATCAAACCCATTACAATCCCACCTGAGTTTTCTCAGACTCTAAAGCAAGCTTGTCCAACACTCGGCCTATGGGCTACATGCAGCCCAGGATGGCTTTGAATGCAGCCCAACACAAATTGGTAAATTTTTATGAGTTTTGTGTGTGTGTGATTTTTAAAAATTATTTTTTAGCTCATCAGTTATCATTAGCATTAGTAGATTTTATGTATGGCTGAAGACAGGTCTTCTAATCTGGCTCAGGGAAACCAAAAGATTGGACATCCCAGGTCTCATCCAATAATAAAATTATTCTTACACATACACCTCCTTCCAGGGCCCACTTAAGAAACTTTCCAAGGCTCTAGAGAAAGCTTTCCAGACCCCAGACCCTAGTTACATATTAGACAGAGATTAAATAAAACACTCCTGCTGGTAGGTACACTCCCACATGTAGGCATGGAGCTTTAAATATATATGTGCACCAGAGAAAAACTTCTAACTTTGAGTTGGTCTGGTGAATTACCCCAACCTTCTCGCTGACTGCAGAAATAAACTCTTCTCCCAGTCAGTCTGCATCTCATTACTGGACCTCGAGAACAAGCAGCTGGACAGACTATGCTAGTATGAGAACAAGGACATCATCACCCTGGCTGGAGGAGATTTCACTTTACTATGAATGCCTGTAAGATTCTGTTTGTACTCATACCACACTGGTATCACACTCGTGGTTATTTCTGCTGCTGCTGAGATTTTCTCTACTATTTTGTACATTCCATTTGTACACACTTTTCTCTAGATAGAGAGTATTACGTGTGTGTGTGTGTGTGTGTGTGTGTGTGCACATCCTGTGGGTGAAAGAAAGCTAAACTGAAACCTGAAGTACAGAATGTGAACCAAGCGAAATAGAGTCAAGGAAAAAGGACATCCGATGTTTAACCTGAGGCAAGAAACAGAATGGCCCATCCAATAGACTGCAATTGTTTAGCAGAGTAGATATGTAATAAATCTGATTTAAAATGGTTTACTTAAGATACACATTTCAGAAAATATGAGCATGATCTTCCCTTATATCTGAATCCGTGTATCTCACGTATGCAAATTACACAGAAAGAAAACCCCTCATTAGAGTACATGTAGAAAACTTAGCCCTTGTTTTGCACTTTCTGCAGTTTAAATAAATAAACCTTTTGCTGTGAATACTACTCAGAATGGCAGACTTGGTTGATGCAAAGGTAATTGCGGGCTTTGTCATTACTTTATTTTTCTTCTTTTTTTAAATCTTTATTTACGAAGTACACAACTCCTCTTGTCACAGACACAAACACACTCACATTCCAAGGAGGAGCCCATTAAGAACAACAACAGACCGGAGGGAACAATGGGGCCTTATTGAACACTGGTCTGTGTACCCCAGACTAGGGATCCCTGGAAACGTTTTCTCAGATACGACTTTTCACCTCCAAGACAGAAAAAAAGATCTCTATCTGGAGGCCTGCCCACGCACAAGGCAGAAATCTCCACACTCAGTCTTCGGCTTCATCAAACTGTCTTGTTTCAAAGGCCATCTTGGAATAATGGGTTGTCAGTGGAGGTGGATGGTACCAGCTGGGGTCATAGATCATGTCTCCTTGTGGGGCACAGCTGACTCAAGGTTTGAGATCTTGAGAAGTGCTCTCCTGGATGTCATCAGCATCATATAGATTCCCTGGATCTACTTTCAACTCCAAGTCCCAGTCCTCATTAAAAAGATTGCCAGGCTCTTCCTTGGGTGGATGGTTTGTTCCCTCTGACAGCTCCCAGGGATTCAGTTCTCCATCAGAGTCCTCCTCATCCACAGCAAATCCTTCCTTTTCAGAATGGGTCCCCTCACCCCGGGCTGGGCTGTCATTAGGAGGGTCTGTGCTCCAACTGCTAGTCAATACGTAGCCTTCTCAGTCTCCTGACCGGAGTGGTCAGCTGCAGCAAAGCCAGCCTCCGGACTGCAGGGCGCTTTCTCTGAGCTCCGCAGCGGCGGGCCCTCAGGCTGCTATGCAGCCCCCTGCTCCTGGGCCCCGGGCAGCCTGAAGGTCCATGCCTGCCTGCTAGCAGCTTGGTGCCCTGGACGTTGTGGGCACGTGACATGCCATTACTTTCCACGGCAAAGCCCGCAATTACTTTTGCAGCAACCAAATACATACCTGTATCAATCTAAAATATTGCTGCTTTTCAAATTTTCTCCCTTGCATTCTGAATATATATTTTAATAATATGAAAAGAGGTAAATGACTGAAAAAAAATTATGGAATCTGTAAAATAAGTTATAAGTGAACGTCTCATGCTATATTAGAGGTATTTAATCAGTTACTGAATGCGGTTTCTGTGTACAAATACATGACTCATGCCATCCTGGTGGAAAATTACTTAAAAAATTGTTTCTTTTTTACTAATTTTGAAACAAATGTTCATTATCTCATTGAATTTTGTTTCTAACACTGGCAGAGAAGGATGGCTAATATATAGATGTCTTTCAAATGGTGACTAAATTAATCTCATTTCTCTGTATTATTTATCAGACTAATAAGTACAAACAACAGGCATTTTCACAGATACTTGCTGTTCCAGAACTAAGCATTCCTGCCACTCTAAGCATGTAGGATGCTATTAAATGACCTGCCTTGCCAATTCATCTCACAACGTCTAGTCCATCCAGATCCCAGTTTGGTGAATATAATAAAAATAAAGAACTTTACACTCTATAAAGTTTGTGCCATTTTCAGATATTCATAGATTACAGATAAATTTTGTTGTTAGCTATCATTATACACATACACACATACATTTCTATTATCCGGCAGGTTCAAAAGAGATGAGGCAAAAGAAACTTATTAAAATTGCTTTATTACATGATACAGACATTCTTGTATTTCTGATGCATACTTATTTACTAACATCCCTTTTTATTTTTAATTTTTAGGCTCTGATTGTCTCTATATTGGCATGCTTACTAAGATAAGTTATAATCTGGCCCCAAGATGCAAGGGGTTGGAGACGGATAAGTGTTCGGATCTTTGAAAAATTGAATGCTGGAGGGTGGATCCAAGATGGCCGTTTAGGAACAGATCAGGATTGCAGCTCCCAGTGAAAGCGCAGAGGGTGAGT
>NW_016108282.1:0-2359 GCF_001604975.1 Cebus imitator
GGGCACTGGCCACTCCTGGGGATCTGCGTTCTGTGCTGGACGTTTCCTCACTAGGGAGCTGAACGTTTTCAGCTCCATGACAACCTCTCACAACTGTTGGGACCGAATCGTTGCTCTGCTGCGTCTCTGTGACAGTGAAATCAGCCCTGCCCCCCCTCCGTAGGCCTGAGTGACAGGAGCTGTCTGAAAATGACTCGGGTGGGGGGCGTTTTGGAGACTGGCAGGGGTGGACTGGACGGCACGCCCCTCCGCTTCTCCTCCCTCCTCCTGCCGTTTTCTTTTGCAAGGACCCGAGGAGCCCAGAATTAGGCGAGCGGTAACGCCTCACTTCCATCCGCCCGCCCATGGACCCATTCATGAGCTCGTTCCCCAGCCGGAGAGTAAGAATGTCAGCCGTGGCTTCCCGCGCGGCCCCAGGAACAGCAGCACCTGCCACGGCTGCGCGTCAGACCGTTCTGCTCTTGCCTTCTTTCTTTTCTTTTTTTTAGAGAAGGGGCTTCCCCACGGTTTCAATCTCTTGACCTTGTGATCTGCCTGCCTCGGCCTCCCGAAGTGCGCAGCCGTGAGCCACCGCGCCCGGCCTTCTTTCTTTTGTGGCTGAGTCTCACTCCGTCACGGGCTGGAGTGCAGCGGTGACATCTCGGCTCACTGCCACCTCCGCCTCCCGGGTCTAAGCCGTTCTCCTGCCGCAGCCTCCTGAGTAGCTGGGACTACAGACACGCGCCACCGCGCCCGGCTAATTTTTGTATTTTTGGTAGAGATGGGGTTTCACCATGTGGGTCAGGATGGTCTCGAACCCCTGACCTCGGGGCCTCCAAGAGCGGGGGGATTACAGGCAGGAGCCACAGCACCACGCCGCGCTCCTTTTTCTTTTTGAGATAGAGTCTCACTGTCCCCAGGACATGTCCCCTCCCATGCCAGTGCCATGGCATGATTTCAGCTCACTGCAAACTCCACCTCCTGTGTTCAAGGGATGCTCCTCCCTCAGCCTCCTCAGTAGCTGAGGTTACAGGCACATGACCCCACAACTGGCTAATTTTTTGTATTTTAGTAAAGACGAGGGTTTCGCCGAGTTGCCCAGGCTGGTCTCAAACGCCTGAGCTCAGGAGTCTGCCCGCCTCGGCCTCCCCAGGTGCTGGGATGACAGGTGTGAGCCACGACGCCCGGCCCTGGTGTGTCTTTTAATAGAGGGAAGCCGGCTGCAGACCCCCTCAGGTGTCCTTCCTAAACCAATCCGGGACTGACCCCGGATCCCAGCACAAGCCCAGGTGACCGGCATTGTGGACAGCAAGGGGGTTAGAATGCGGGCGTGGGGAATGTGGGCGGCATTCTCCTGTCGCCACGGTGACCACAGACACATTTGGGTGTGGAAGGACTGAGGCCGTGGGCTGGGGAGCGACCTGTGTATGGGGGAGCCCAGGCAAGGGCGGGGTTCACTCGGTAGCCAGCACTCCGAGGCGGGGGGCGGGTTGGAGAAGGAGCCGGACGGCGACCCCCGCGGCCTCCAGAGCTCTGTGTACGGGAGCCGGCGGGTCACAGACCCCAGACTCCAGGACCTGGGCCATGCAGAGCTGGGCCCTGAAGACCCAGAAGAGGAGCTTCCCCCCGAGGAGGGGGCCGGGGAGGAGCTCCCGGAGACCCTGGAACCCAAAGACGCCCTTTCTGAATTGGAGAGAGTTCTGGACCACGACGCAGAGGAGGACATTCCTGAGATGAGGTGGGCACCGGGCCTGCCCGGGCACGGGGTGGGGTAGGGCTCAGCCCCTGGCCATGGGGGAGGCAGCAGCCCCCACACCCACCAGTCCCCAGGGCAGCTTCCCGGGCACATGAAAGGCTTGTTCCCAGCCTCTCCCTGGCTTGCTGCTCCCAAGGGGCCCTGCTGAGGCAGCCCAGGTGTTGGCCGGGTCAGAGGGTGGCCTGGGCGTGGGCCGGGCCAGACGGCGGCCAGCACCTCTCCCTGGGCGCTGAGGCAAACGCCGGCAAACACTTCCGTCCAGCGGCAGGAGGTGGAGTAAACTGATTTTGGAGTCAGGCACACTGTGCTCAGACGCCCAGAGTTCAGGGTTTACAAGTGATGGCCTCACGTCAGACAGAGGGAGAAAGAAATGGGAAAAAGAATCTCCCAATCTGGCCGGGGGAAGTGGCTCAAGCCAGTCATCCCATCACTCTGGGAGGCCGAGGCGGGCGGATCACAAGGTCAGGAGTTCGAGACCAGCCTGAGCAACACGGTGAAATCCCATCTCTACTAAGATGGCAAGAATTAGACAGGGCCGGGCACGGTGGCTCACGCCTGTAATCCCAGCACTTTGGGAGGCCGAGGCGGGTGGATCACGAGGTCAAGAGATCGAGACCATCCTGG
>NW_016108282.1:3741-6720 GCF_001604975.1 Cebus imitator
ACGTGCTCGGGCAAGGCCCCCGCTCCTCTGGCTCCCAAATGCGTTGGGGTGGGAAAGCAGCTGCAGCTTAGACGTGGAATTCTCCCGAAGCCGGCTGTCCATCAGCCAGAAGATCCCTGGCACCGCCGTGGCCCGAGCGAAGAAGAAGAGGCGGCGGTGGAGGCCCAGTGAGCTGGCAGAGCCCAAGAGAAACTGGCAAGTCCTGAAGGACAGGTGAGGACCCGGGGGGCGGGGCTTCCTCTGCACCCTCCCGGGCTCCCCTGTCCCCTCTGCTGGCTCCCCTCCCCAACCGCCACCAAGTCGGACGAACTTAGGGGTTAGCTGGCTGTGGCCAGACACCAGGACTCGCTGGGAACTCTACCCTCCGGGCGGTGGCCAGAGCAGAGTGAGGTGTCCGGGAGCAAACGGGAGACCCCGGGCAGCAGGCAGTGGGCTCGGCCCTGTCTCCTCGCAGGAAGGGCTGCCGTTGTGGGGGCTATGCCTGGATTTCCCCATGCCAGACCAGCCTGCAGTTCTGTCTCTACTGGTAAGTCCAGGGCCGTCTCCCCCGTCTGTCTGTGCTGGGGGACACGCGGCAGGTTCCAGGGGACCCCTTCACCTGGCCACCCTCTTCTCTCCAGGGAGAAGCACGGGGGGGCTCCTCAGGTCGGGGGCTCTGCACCCCCAGGGCTGTTCCTGACTTCAGCCTTGTGGAAGCAGGTGTGACCTGGGCCTGCTCCCAGTAGGGGTCTGGGCCCCCGTAGTTCTGCTTTCCCGCAGCTGCCTCCTCCTGCGGCCACAAGACTCACTCAGGACAAGCCGTGGGTCCCGGGGGCCTGCAGTGGACTTCTCTGGCCTTCCCTGGCCTTCCCCTCTCCCCGCAACTCCGTGCCTGCCCTCGGCCGCCCTCCCGGCAGAGACCCGGGCTTCTTTCCGGCATGGCCTGGGCTCTCTGCTCCCTTCCCTGAGCCACCCGCTTATTCTAGGCCGTCTGTGTACTGGACGGAGCGCTTCCTGGAGGACACCACCCTCACCATCACGGTGCCTGGTAGGTGCAGCCGTGCCCGCCACCGCCCCGGCCCGGCCGCTGCGTCCGGATGCTTCTGGCCACCTCCGCAGAGCCTCTGTCCTGCCCACTTCTCTCTGGGGTCCTGCTCTGCAGTCTGTCCCCTGAGAAGCCAGACCTGGCTGCGGTGGTCCTGGGGCGAGGGCGTGGGGCACACTCTCCAGGGTAGGAGTCTACTTCACCGTCCACAATGTGTCCATGCTTTCTTTTTTGAGAGGAATCTGGTATTGAGGTATCACAGATACCTTTGAATGAGACGTTTCCAGAAAATTCTCTCTGCACCGCTCCTGAGGTTAGGCTGTCACCCACTGTCACTGTAAACCCAAGGCTCGTGCCGACTTCAGAACAAAACCCACTTTCCAGCCTGCGGGCTGCTGGATCTGTGTCGAGCCCCGTGGAGGGGCCGTGGGCCGAGCTGCCCCCACCCCTGCCACTCACAGCCCGCTGCCTGAGCAAGGAGCTTCAGGCCTCTGAGCCCGTTGTCCCTAAAACAGGGACAGCAGACCCCCTCTCTGCAGGCAGCCTGGTCCCCAGTTGTCTCTGCTCAGAGTTCTTCCACTTGAGCCTCCTGCCCCAGCCCATGAAAAGCTGAGTTCCTTGGGCAGAGGCCCCTGGGCACTGCAGGGCGTTGAGACCAGGGTTCACCAGCTCCGTTTCCCATTTGCACAGAGGTGTCCCGGCGAATGGAGGAGCTGTCTCGGCCCCGGAGATTCTACCTGGAATATTATAACAGCAACAGGTGGGGAAAGGAGACTGGGTGAGGGTCTGAGGGCACAACTTGGCAGGTGGCGGAGGGGGCCGGGTGAGGGTCCGAGGGCAGAGCTTGGCAGGTGGGGGAGGGGGCCGGGTGGGGGTCCGAGGGCACAGCTTGGCAGGTGGGGGAGGGGGCCGGGTGAGGGTCCGAGGGCACAGCTTGGCAGGTGGGGGAGGGAGCCGGGTGAGGGTCTGAGGGCACAGCTTGGCAGAAATGCCTTACCCTCCCCTGTCCGGGCGCAGAGGTGGGGAGGGTCCAGGTCTAGCCCTGGACAGCCTGCGTTCGGATGGGGCTGGCCCTCTTCCTGTCCCCGGGCTGCTGGGCCCCCGGCAGCCGCATTCCCGGCTGTGGAAGGCCGGCGTGGAGGCCGCCCGTGAACGGGGCTCGCAGTGCCGGTGCTGCACGTGCTCAGACGCTGTTACCACCGTCGTGACTGTATGTTGTTTACTCGAAAACGTAGAAATTGTAAGACACGTTATTATTTTACGTACAAAATTCTTTCTTATCACTTGGAGCCCCAGTGCTTGTTAAAAGCGTTCTTTTTTTTTTGAGACAGAGTCTCACTCTGGGGTCAGAACTCTTGTCGCCAGGCTGGAGCGCCATGGTGCAATCTCGGCTCACCGCAACCTCCGCCTCCCGGGCTCAAGTGATTCTCCTGCCTCAGTCTCCCGAGTAGCCGGGACTACCGGTGCGCACCACCACGCCCGGCTAATTTTTGTGTTTTTAGTAGAGACGGGTTTTCACCGTGTTGGCCAAGATGGTCTCGATCTCTTGACATTGTGATCCTCCTGCCTCGGCCTCCCAAAGTGCTGGGATGACAGGCGTGAGCCACCTCTCTCGGCCTAGAAGTGATCTTTAGTTTTTTAGGCCCAACCTAGAACCACCAATCTTCACACAGTGTATGAAGGAAAGCCACTGAAGGACACGGCGGAAGCGTGTCCAGCTGTCCTGACCCACTTTTCGCTCAGAGATGCTGATGGAGTCTCATGCACTGTTTCACGCCTGTATTTCTGCACCATAACTTTTTTTTTAATTTTTTTTTATTTTTATTGAGATGGAGTTTCGCTCTTGTTCCCCAGGCTGGAGTGCAATGGCGCGATCTCGGCTCACCGCAACCTCCGCCTCCTGGGTTCAGGCAATTCTCCTGCCTCAGCCTCCTGAGTAGCTGGGATTACAGGCA
>NW_016108282.1:9805-14239 GCF_001604975.1 Cebus imitator
CTGGCTCCGTCCGCAGGCTGGGGTGCCGTGGCGCGATCTCGGCTCACCGCAGCCTCCGCCTCCCGGGTTCAAGCGATTGTCCTGCCGCAGCCCCCTGAGTAGCTGGGATTACAGGTGCGCGCCACCACGCCCGGCTAACGTTTTGTATTTTTAGTAGAGACAGGGTTTCACCGTGTTGGCCAGGCTGGTCTGGAACTCCTGACCTCAGGTGACCCGCCCGCCTCGGCCTCACAGAGTGCTGGGACCCCAGGCCTGAGCCGCTGCCCGGCCCGTCAGACAAGGAGATTTTATTTTATTTTACCATTTTAAAACACGATCACAGTAACACCGATAACACTGAAAAATAAACAACAAGCCGGCTTGTGGCTCAGGCCTGAAATCCCAGCACTTTGGGAGGCTGAGGCGGGCGGATCAGCTGAGGTCGGGAGTTCTGACCCACTTGGAGAAACCCCGTCTCCACTAAAAATACAAAACGGGCCCTTGACCTCTCCCGTCTCCACCCCCACCCTCGGGATGTGGCCTGTCATCAAAATAAGTGCAAATTCCTCCACAAGCCTCCAGGCTTTTGCCAGGGCAGTTCCTGCTGCCTGGAACACCCACGCACACCCCACCCGTCTGTGACGAATCCTCTGTGCCCAGCTGCTTCTGTTCCTCCGCCAGGCCACCGCTGGGCCACTCTGAGCGGGGCGGAATCCAGAGTCCCCCACCCGAGCCTGTCCGTAGCCGCCCCCCACCTGCACAGGGCCTCCCCTTCCTGGCTTCCTGCGGCCTTTCCAGAGATTGCCTTGCCCTAGGCTTGGCACAGATGGGTGTTGGGATGGATGAATAAACGGCTCACCTGCTTCCTGCCCCTCCAGGCCTGCCCGACTGAAAGGGATTCTGTCCACCTCAGCCCTCGGGCCTGATCTGTGTGTGTGGAGGCCTGGGTGCTGGGGGGCAGAGACGGGAGGACCACGGAGGGGGGGTTAGATCACAAACACCACGCATGTTTGCTGAGAGACGTGTCTGTGATTTTTACGGGGGAGCAATTTCAGGAAGAAAGGGGACTGAAATCTCACAGTGACCCTGGGGGGGCTTCTTTTCATCCTCTGCTTCCAGCTGAGACCCTCAGGTAGCGCTGGGAGAACGGACAGCCGGGAGCATCTGGGAGGCGTGGGTCGGACCCTGCGTCTTCCCTTTTAGGGAAGAAAACGTCTCAGCAGCCGGCCCTCCTTCCCTCCGCCCTCCGCAGAGGCAGCCGTGGCCAGCTCCTCTCCCGGCAAAGGAGAAGTGGGAGACGTGTGAAGGGTCCCTGCCTACTCCTTACTTATTTTGCAGGCGGACTCCTACACACGCGTCCGGGAGCCAGCCGGCGAAGGGGGAGCAGGGTGCCCATGGTGGGGGGGAGGCTGGCTCCAGTCTCAGGTGTCTGGGCACCGCCCAGGTACTTGTCTATGGCGAGGCTGGGGCGAAGGATAGAGAACACGCTTTCGGTGGAGTGCGGATTTTCTGGAAAATGCCGAGCACGTGTGTGGAGATGGGGTCTTGCTATGTTGCCCAGGTTGGTCTTGAACTCCTGGGCTCAAGGGATCCACCCACGTGGACCTCCCAGAGTCCTGCCACCGCACCTGCCACGGCCAAGAATTTACCTCTGAGCAAGTGTGCCAGGGTTCCGGGGGAAGCGTCTGCGTGGCCTCCCCCCTCAGCCACCGTTGTCACGCCTCGTTCCCTCTGTCCGGTGCCGTGGTTTTCGTGACCGTAAAAGGCGTCTGTCTCGCTTTCCCTCACGATTGTTTTCTAGAGCGATTCGTGGTGATTTGTGGAGAAAAAGTGGCCCTACTGCTGGGTGGCCCCGTCTTGGGAATGGGCCACAGTCAGCCCGTGCTGACCCAGGCGGCCGTGCCCAGCTCCCTGGGGTGTGGGCGGTCACTCACCTGCGGGGGCCGCTCCCTATGGGGGGTGTGGGTGGCGGCAGCTCACGACACCTCCCCGCACATCATGGGTGAGGGCAGGAGTCCCCCTGTCCAGCAGTCACCTAGCCGGCGCGTGTTCACCTGGGCCGAGGGGACCAGGACTCCCTGAGCTGCTTGTACAAACTCACTCTCCCCCCAGCCTTCCATGGGAGTCTCTCCCTCCCACATTCTCCCCTGGGCTTGATAATGTCAGACTTCCTTGTTGTTGCCAAAGCTGTGAGCGTGGAGTGACATTCTGTTTTAATTTACATTTGCCAACAGCTGTTGACATTAATGGGTCAGAAGACAGTTGTTGACCCTTTAGGGTTCGTCTCCTGTAGCATCTGCTCGGCCCTTTGGGGTTTGTGGTTATTGGTTTGGTGCAGCTCTTTATATATGATAGTTCCTAATCCTTTGAGGAACACATTATAAGCTAAGTTCTTCCCCGTCTGTCTCTTGGCTTTTAGTGTCGGCTGTGGGGTCCTTTTGCCCCAGGGCCCGTGAGGAATCGTGGACTGTTTTACTCCTTCTCTCTCTCTCTCTGTGCAGGTGTCCCGGGTATCCAGGGCAGCCCAAATGGCAGTCCCCAGCTCCCGGATCCTCCAGCTGTCAAAGCCGAGGGCCCCGGCCACCCTGCTGGAAGAGTGGGACCCCATGCCGAAGCCCAAGCCACGCGTGTCAGACTATAACCGCCTCCTTCACCTGGCCAGTAAGTGAGTGCCTCAGACGGGGTGCCTCTGATGCCCCGTCCAAATCCTGGGGACACCCTATACCTCTGCCTAGGGCAGGCGGCGGGAAGCTCTCCCCCAGGAAAGAGAAGCAGAAATCACCGGGAGTGTCGTCCGGAAGCACAGGGTGTTGTCTGGGTGGGCTTCCTAACAGGGAAAGAAGGCGTACAGGAGAAAGGGTGCAGAGCAGGGGCCAGAGAGCCACGCTACGGTACAAAGGCAGCTTTAAGACGGGTGTTGGCGTGGCCGGGTGCGGTGGCTCACGCCTGTAATCCCGGCACTTTGGGAGGCCGAGGTGGGCGGATCACCTGAGGTCAGGAGTTTGAGACCAGCCTGACCAACATGGAGAAACCCCATCTCTATTAAAAATGCAAAATTAGCTGAGCCTGGTGGGGCATGCCCTTAATCCCAGCTACTCAGGAGACTGAGGCAGAAGAATCGCTTGAACCCAGGAGGCAGAGGTTGTGGTGAGCCAAGATTGTGCCATTGCACTCCAGCCTGGGCAACAAGGGTGGAACAATGTCTCAAAAAAACCAAAAAACAAACAAACAAAAAAAGCAAAGAGAAATGGGTTTTGGCCTCGACTCCCTTTCTGTCCATTAGGACAAATTGAATACCCATTTCCCTAACACAGGAGTAATGCCTGCACGCTGCGGAGAAGTTGCTTGGCCATTTAGGTTTACCCTTCCGCATTGTTCTCCCAGGTTCCTGCGGCCTGGTGTTTTGGGTTGTAGATTGGGAGCAGCTCTTTGTATAATGTGGCAGCTCTTTATGTAATGTGGCTACTAATCCCTCAGTGAACACAGGCGCCGTAAGTTCTTCCCGGGCTGTGTCTTGTCTTTTAACTTTGCTTGTGGGGCCTTTTCTTGTTTATTATTCTTTCCTCCGTCTCCTTGACATCTGTGAAATGATGAGTGAAATGCGCGGGAACAGCTGAGTGCCACCATAGCACCGCCCCAGCCGTCCCGCACACACGCGCGCTCACCACAGACACACGCGTCCCGGATACAGACGCCGACATGCTGGTGCGTACACGCATGTGTACGTCCATCCGTGTTTCAGATGTGCGTGTAAACGTATGTCCACGTGTGCGCGCGTGTGAGGACGGTGGAAAGTTGTGTTTTCAAGCTGTGGGCTTCACCCACGCCTGGTCGGGACCAGCATTTTGAAAACGTGCAGCAGACGAGCAAATGAAGAGCACTGAACTGTGGGGCGAGAGCGCGTTTGTGGCTGGGCCGTTTCTCTGTTTGCTCACACTTGCCGTGCGGGCTCAGTCACCGCCGCGAGAGTGCCAGAAACTCAGCAGCTGCAGAAGCCCAGATGCTTCCTCAATTCTCAGAGGAGTTCAAAGGGGCCGGGCTCTGGGCACAGCCTTCCAGCCCCCTTAGGGCCACCAGGGCCCCACTGTTCAGCCCCCTGACCCTGCACACGGGTGTCGGGCAGGCAGGGTGCCGTCCACCCAGAAGGTGCAGGAGAGATACTTGGGGTGAAGAGCAGGGGCCAGAGAAACAGTCACACCCGTACCAGGGTGGCGGTGTTTATATTCATGATGTGTGTGTGTGTGTGAGTGTGTGTGTGTGTGTGAGTGTGTGTGCGTGTGTGTGTGTGAGAGTGGTGAGTGTGTGAGGACAGGCTAAGGCGGTGCCGTGTACCCATGTTTATATTCACCGTGTGTGAGTGTGTGTGTGTGTGAGTGTGCGTGTGTGTGAGTGGTGTGTGAGGACAGGCTAAGGCGATGCCATGTACCCATGTTTATATTCACTGTGTGTGTGTGA
>NW_016108282.1:16590-22221 GCF_001604975.1 Cebus imitator
CTCAGCTCACCGCAACCTCCACCTCCCGGGTTCAAGCAATTCTCCTGCCTCAGCCTCCCGAGTAGCTGGGACTACACGCATGCGCCACCACGCCCAGCGAATTTTTTATTTTTGGTAGAGTTGGGGTTTCTCCGTGTTGGTCAGGCTGCTCTTGAACTCCCGACCTCAAGTGATCCGCCTGCCTCGGCCCCCCAAAGTGCTGGGATTACAGGTGTGAGCCATCACACCCAGCCTGTAATGCAGTTTTTCAAAGGGCACATTTCATAGCCTGGCGTGGCCGTGAATGACTGTAGTCCCAGCTGCTTGGGAGCTGCAGCGGGAGACTTTCTTGAGCCTGGAAGTTCAGGTCAGGCTGAGGCTGCAGTGAGCTATGATGCTGCTGCTCCACTCCCGCCTGGGCGACCCAGCAAGACCCCGCCTCGAAATAAAATGATAAAATGAAATGAAATTAAAAATAGGCCAGGTGCAGTGGCTCACGCCTGTAATCCCAGCCCTTTGGGTGACGGTACGCACCTGTAGCCCCAGCTACCCAGGAGGCTGAGGCAAGAGAATCGCTTGAACCCAGGAGGTGGAGGTTGCAGGGAGCCAAGATTGTGCCACTGCACGCCAGCCTGGGTGACAGAGCAAGGCTCTGTCTCAAAATAAATACATAAAAATTAAAAATACGGGCCAGGTGTGGCGGTGGCTGACGCCTGGAATCCCAGCACTTTGGGAGGCCGAGGCGGGCGGATCGCAAGGTCAGAAGATCGAGACCAGCCTGGCCAGCATGGTGAAATCCTGTCTCTACTGAAAATACAAAAACTCGTGGTGGCACGGTCTTGGCTCACTGAAACCTCTGCCTCCCGGGTTTAAGTGATTCTCATGCCCCAGCCCCCCAAGTAGCTGGGGCTACAGTCACGCAGCAGCACGCTCGGCTAATTTTTGTATTTTTAGTTAGAGACGGGGTTTGGGGTTTCATCATGTTGGCCAGGCTGGTCTCGAACTCCTGACCTCAGGTGATCCGCCCGCCTCGGCCTCCAAAGTGCTGGGATTCCAGGCGTGAGCCCCCATGCCGGCCCGAAGGTGGAGCTTTGATGAGGTCTGAGCTCCAGGGCCGTCCTTCTCTTCTGCCCCCTCTAGTGCCCAAAGCTCAGTCGGACAAGTGCGTTCCTGACCGAGATCCTCGCTGGGCGGTGCTGGATGTCACCAAGAGGGTGGTGGCCAGCCCCCGGATCATCTCCCTGGCCAGGCCCAAGGTGCGCAAGGGCTTCAATGAGGGCTACGACCCCTATTACATCTCCCCGGCCGCGCTGGTGGCCCGGGCGTCCCCTCGCCTCTATGAGCTCGCCACCCCCAAAAGCATCACCAGAAAAGTGTGAGCCCCCCCAGGCCCAGCCTCTAAGACATCGGCTCCCAGTAAACACCCTCAGGCATCCTAACCCTGTGTACGTGTTTGTTCTGAGCCTTTTGGCCTGGAGAAGGGAGGGTGGGCTGGAAGGCCAGAGAGGGATGAGGAGGACAATAATATCTATTTTTGCATCCAGCCTGCGATTGGTACAGCTCTTTATTTCCCAAGTCACTTTGCTTGACCGTCTCGAGTGCCCTTGGAACCTCTTACATTCGGACCTGCTCACCTGCTCCTCCTGAGGGCCCGTGGGCGCTTCCGAGCCAGCATGAGCCACAGTGAAACCAGCTGACACCTGCTGCACAACTGACGGATCTTTTATTTTATTATTTTTTGAGGCAGAGTTTCGCTCTTGTCACCCAGGCTGGGGTGCGATGTTGTGATCTCACCTCTCCCCAGTGTCCATCTCCCAGGTTCAAGCGATTCTCCCACCTCAGCCTCCTGAGTTGCTGGAATTCAGGTGCCCACTACCACGCCTAGGTGATTTTTTTGTAATTTTGGTAGAGACAGGGTTTCTCCATCTTGATCGGGCTGGTCTTGAACTCCCAACCTCAGGTGATCCGCCCACCTCGGCCTCCCAGAGTGCTGGGATTACAGGTGAGAGCCGCTGCGCTGACCAACTTACTGATCTTTACGGCAACCTAACGATGGAGGGGTTGTCCCTGTCCCCATTCCACAGACGTGGAGACTGAGGCTCAGAGAGGTTAGGAAAAGGCCCGCAGTCCCTGCTGTGGCCTGAACATCTGTGTCTCCCCCAAATTCACGTGTTGAAATTCCCACCCTCAAGGCGATGGTATCAGGTGAGGCCTCCGGGAGGCGATGAGGTTATGGAGCAGAGCTGTCATGCGTGGGGTTGGTGTCCTTAGGAAACAGGCCTGGAGACACCACTGGGCCATGTCTGCTGTGTTTGGACACAGAGAGCAGACTGTGTGACCAGGAAGACCCCCGTCACCAGCACCTGACCGTGCTGATCTCCCCCAGCCCCCCATCACCAGCACCTGACCGTGCTGATCTCCCCCAGCCCCCCATCACCAGCACCTGACCGTGCTGATCCTCCCCATAACCAGCACCTGACCGTGCTGGCCCCATAGTCCCCCCTCACCAGCACCTGACCATGCTGATCCCCCCCATAACCAGCACCTGACCGTGCTGGCCCCCCCAGCCTGCTGTCACCAGCACCTGACCCTGCTGGCCCCATAGCGCCCCTCACCAGCACCCGACCCTGCTGGCCCCCGATCACAGCCTTGCAGCCTCCAGGACTGTGGGAAATAAACTTGTATTGTGTGGAACCCACCCGTCTGCGGTACTTTGTGACGGGAGGTCAAACGGACAGAGACGGCTCCCGTGTTAGCAGCTGGGAGCTGCTGTCGCAGACGCCCACAAACGGGGTGACCCCTAAACACTGCGCAGGCCGGGTGTGGTGGCTCACACCTGTAATCCCAGCACTCTGGGCAGCCAAGGCAGGTGGATCATGAGGTCAGGAGTTTGAGATCTGGCCGACGTGGCAAAACCCCGTCTCTACTAAAAATACAGAAATTAACGGCGCGGTGCGGCTCGTGCCTGTGATCCCAGCTGCTCCGGAGGCTGAGGCAGGAGGCCCTCTCCACCTGGGAGGTCGAGGCTGCGGAAGGCCGAGATCGCACCTCTGCCCTCCAGCCTGGGCAACAGAGACTGCGAGACTCGGTCTCAGAAACAACAAGAAGAACAGAAGAATCATGCACATTTATTCCCTTATCGTCCAGGAGGCTGGAGTCCAAAGTGAGTCTCACTGGGCTGAATCCAAAGTATCAGCAGGGCTGGTTCTTCCAGAGCCCCGGGGGTAGAACCCCTTTCGTGCCTTTTCCGGCATCTGGGGGTACTTGCCTCCCTGGTAAGCGGTGGGGGTGGGGCCTTTCATCTTCAGACCGGCAGCACAGCCTCCTCATCGCTGACTGTCACTCTCCTGCCCTCGTCTCCAGAACGCTGGAGCGACCCGGGGCCGCCGGGGTGATCAGACAGTCTCCCAACTCAGCACCCTTAACCCATCCCTAAGTCTCTTCATCTAGGGTGACTTACTCACAGGCCTGGGGACGAGGATGGGGATGGCCTTGGACACGCTTCTGCCAACCACAGACAGTCTGACGGCTTCCGTGGTGCTCTCGGTGACTGTAGCCTGGAGGTGGGTGGCGTGGCTGGAGTGCAGAGCTTCAGGAAGCAGTGTCAGGACCGGGTGAAATAAATGACCGGGGCCGGGCGCGGTGGCTCACGCCTGTCATCCCAGCACTGTGGGAGGCGAAGGTGGGTGGATCACTTGAGGTCAGGAGTTCCAGACCAGCCTGGCCAACGTGGTGAAACCCGATTTCTACTAAAAATACAAACATTAGCTGGGCGTGGTGGTGGGTGCCTGGAATCCCAGCGACTCGGGAGGCTGAGGCAGGAGAATCACTTGAACCCGGGAGGCGGAGGTTTCAGTGAGCCAAGATCGTGCCACTGCACTCCAGCCTGGGCAACAGAGTGAGACTTTGTCTCAAACAAAAGCAAAAAGACCATTCAGAAGCAACGTCCATTATAAATTTTTGTATGTGGCCGGGCGTGGTGGCTCAAGCCTGTAATCCCAGCACTTTGGGAGGCCGAGGCGGGTGGATCATGAGGTCAAGAGATCGAGACCATCCTGGTCAACATGATGAAACCCCGTCTCTACTAAAAATACAAAAAATTAGCTGGGCATGGTGGTGCATGCCTGTAGTCCCAGCGACTCAGGAGGCTGAGGCAGGAGAATTGCCTGAACCCGGGAGGTGGAGGCTGCGGTGAGCCGAGATCGCGCCATTGCACTCCAGCCTGGGTAATAAGAGCGAAACTCCGTCTCAAAAAAATAAAAATAAATAAATAAATAAATAATCAGATGGTGGGGTTTGTGAAGGACGCGGAGAGCACTCTGTTTCTCATGGTGTGGCGTCACCACTTACCAAGATAGGGAACACTGGGAGAGGAGCTTGCTTTTAAATACGGGAGTGGCCGGGCGCCGTGGCTCACGCCTGTAATCCCAGCTCTTAGGGAGGCAGAGGCGGGAGGACAGCTTGAGCCCAGGAGTTCCAGACCTGCCTGGGCAATACAGCGAGATCCCGTTCTCCACAAAAAGGGAAAAAAACCAAAAAGACAAAAAAAAAAAAAAGCGTAACTCCCCTTAAATACGGGAGTGGTAACGAATTCCGGCTTTGAAACCGTAGAGTCTGAAGTGCTTTGATCCTTGTGAGGCGGAGCGCCGCCCGTCACCCAGGCTGGAGCGCCGTGCTGTGGCCTTCGCTCACTGCGGCCTCTGACTCCTGGGTTCCGGCAATCCTCTTGCCTCGGCCTCCTGCGTGGCTGGGATCTGAGGCGTGCACCGCCACGTCCGGCCAACTTTGTTTTCAGACGGAGCTCCGCGCTTGTTGCCCAGGCTGGAAGCCGATGGTACGATCTCGGCGCGCTGCAGCCTCCGCCTCCCAGGTTCAGGCGATCCTCCTGCCTCGGCCTCCCGAGTAGCTGGGATTATGGGCGTGAGCCACCACGTCCAGCATAATTATTGCATTTTTTGTAGAGACAGAGTTTCACCATGTTGGCCAGGTGGGTGTCAAATTCCTGACCTCAGGTGATCTACCAGCCTCCACTTCCTGAAGTGCTGGGATTAAAGGTGTGAGCCACCATGCCTGGCCAGTGCTTAGATATTTCCTAGAGAAAATAGATACCTGCATCTACACCTACACCTGTGCCTGCACCTACACCTGTGCAACATCTACACCTGCGCTATACCAAAACTTGTGCTGTACGTACACTGTGCCTACACTTACACCTGTGCCATACTTACACCTGTGTGTACACATACACCTGTGCCTACACCTACACCTGTGCTACACCTACACCTTGCATACACATATACCTGTGCTACACCTACACCTGTGCATACACATATACCTGTGCCTATACATATACCTGTGCTACATCTACACCTGTGCGTACACTTATACCTGTGCCTATACCTACACCTGTGCGTACACATATACCTGTGCCTATACATATACCTGTGCTACATCTACACCTGTGCATACACATATACCTGTGCCATACCTACCCCTGTGCTACACCTACACCTGTACTACACCTACATCTGTGCGTACACATATACCTGTGCCATACCTACACCTGTGCTACATCTACACCTGTGCTACACCTCACCTGTGTGTACACATATACCTGTGCCTATACCTACACCTGTGCATACACATATACCT
>NW_016108282.1:22522-23853 GCF_001604975.1 Cebus imitator
TACACATATACCTGTGCTACACCTACACCTGTGCATACACATATACATGTGCTACACCTACACCTGTGCTACACCTACACCTGTGCTACACCTACACCTGTGCATACACATATACCTGTGCTACACCTACACCTGTGCATACACATATACCTGTGCCATACCTACACCTGTGCCGGCACCTGCACCTGTGCTGTACCTACACTGTGCCTACACTTACACCTGTCCCATACCTACACCTGTGCGACACCTACATGTGCCTACACCTTTGCCTATGTTTATACCTGTGCCTTCACCTAAACCTGCACCTACTCAATCTCTGCAACCATCTTTCCATCACGGCCAAGGATGGGTGATGCCACCAAAACCACGGATGGCGGCGCTGTGGCTGCAGGACCGAGGCAGCACAATGTCCCCACCGTCCGCCCTCAGCCCCGTGAGCGACGGCTCAGATCAGCAGCGTGAGTGCTGCGCTGGCAGAGATTTTCCTGGAAACAATCTGAGGCAGCCTTCCTGAAGGAGTTAGACTGTCAGTGCAGGAGCTCACTGAAGACTTCACAGGAGGAGTCACACGTGGCCGGAACTGGAGGAGCCGGTGGCCAGGCGGAACTAGCTGCAGCAGACCCTTTTGTGCCAGCGCCGGTGACGCTGGGAGCCAAAGTGGGCTTCCTGGACGGTCAGAGGTGTGCAGGAGCCCCTGACTCCCAGCTTTCCTCAGCACCCCTTCCCACGGCCAGGACACCACCTCTGCACTGTGGCGCCTCCTGGTAGCTGCCATTTACCTTTGCTACCGCTGAGAAAAATAATTCCAGGTGTCAGCTTCACTGAATTAAAATAATAATCATGCCGGGCACGGTGGCTCACGCCTGTAACCCCAGGACGTTTGGAGGCCGAGGCGGGCAGATCACTTGAGGTCAGGAGTTTGAGAACAGCCTGGCCAACACGGTGAAACCCCGTCTCTACTAAAAATACAAAAAAGAAAATTAGCTGGACATGGTGGCGGATGCCTATAATCCCAACTACTCGGGGAGGCGCAAGAATCGCTTGAGCCCAGGAGGCAGGGGTTGCAGTGAGCCAAGATCGCACCGCTGCACTCCAACCTGGGTGATGGAGCGAGACTGTGTCTCAAAAAAAAATATTAAAAATAAATGAAAAAGTGCCAGGCACGGTGACTCTTGCCTGTAATCCCAGCACTTTGGGAGTTGAGGTGGGCAGATCACTTGCGTACAGGAGTTCAAGATCAGCCTGGCCAACATGGTGAAACCCCGTCTCTACTAAAAATACAAAAATTAGCCTGGCATGGTGGCGCGTGCCTGTAATCCCAGCTACTCAGG
>NW_016108282.1:25117-37807 GCF_001604975.1 Cebus imitator
AAAAAAAAAAAAAAAAAAAAAAAAAAAGTCTAAATTTCCTTAAGGAGAACAGATATTCAGAAGATGTAATAGTAAAAGTACACGGAAAGCAGGATTGACAAAAACTAGCACAATACAACCTGAAAATAACAGATCGTCATAAAGGGTCCAGGAGAAGATAGTAGATCTGAAAACTAGAAAAAGACCATACTACATATGTAAAAACAATAGTCTCAAAGAAGACAAACAAACTAATTGAACACAGCAAATATTTAAATTTATAGTTTAAGAAAACTAGGCCGGGCGTGGTGGCTCATGCCTGTAATCCCAGCACTTTGGGAGGCCCAGGCAGGTGGATCACCTGAGGTCAGGAGTTCAAGACCAGCCTGGCCAACATGGTGAAACCCTGTCTCTACTAAAAATACAAAACTGACTGGGCGTGATGGTACATGCCTGTAATCCCCGCTATTTGGGAGGCTGAGGCAGGAGAATCACTTGAACCTGGGAGGCAGAGGTTGTAGTGACTAACAACAGCAAAACTCCATCTCAAAAAAAGAAAAAAAAAAAGACCTCACACAAATGTCTTAGAGCATGCAAGAATTGAAGGAAGGTCCCGAAGAAACTATTTAAGAATGCCTTTCAGCCAAGTGAGAGAAAATGAAGAAGCCACAGCAAGAGAAATGATGGTGAGCACTGAATCCACCTTACTTGAGGATTGGCATTAAATCAAATCTAAGAAGAATGTCCACAAACGTAGATGTTATAAATGCTCGAACTAGAAATGGTATAGTTAACAAAAATTGAGGAGGGGGCAGAGAAAACAGGAAGTGGTACAGGTGGACACCTTCCCTCAAAAAAATTACGTATAATGGATTATTCCAAAAATACAAATGTAAGTATATTTAAGAGCATAATGTTAGGAAGAAAAACCTAAGTTATTAACTGGGATTCTGTAATTTAGGAGAGGGGGAATGGGGCAAAGTGGTGGCCACATGTGGTTCTCGGGCAAGTCACATGTGGCTAATTTGAATTACGATGTCCTATGAGTGTAAAATACACACCAGAGATTAAAAACAGTATGGAAAACAGAATGTTAAGTCTCTCAATAATTTTATATTGATTACATGTGGGAAAGATAATACTTTAATGATATGTTGTATGAAATAACATGTTGCAATTAATTTTACTTGGTTCTTTTTACCTTTTTCATGTGGTTACTAGAATTATTTTTTTTTTTTTTTGAGACGGAGTTTCGCTCTTGTTGCCCAGGCTGGAGTGCAATGGCGCGATCTCGGCTCACCGCAACCTCCGCCTCCTGGGTTCAGGCAATTCTCCTGCCTCAGCCTCCCAAGCAGCTGGGACTACAGGCACGCACCACCATGCCCAGCTAATTTTTTGTATTTTTAGTAGAGACGGGGTTTCACCATGTTGACCAGGATGGTCTCGATCTCTTGACCTCGTGATCCACCCGCCTCGGCCTCCCAAAGTGCTGGGATGACAGGCGTGAGCCACTGTGCCCGGCCTGGTTACTAGAAAATTTTAAGTTGTGTTGCTCTCCTGTGAGACAGTGTTGGTCTGAAGGAGTGGAACTAAGCAGATTATATGAAATGGTAATTGCAAAGGTAATCGCTAGAATGAAAATACAGACCATTTACATTCTCAGAAGGAGATGGAGTGGTGGCGTGGCTCAGCAGCCAGAAGGCCCCTGCAGAACTCAGCAGCCGTCCTCCAGCTTCTGGAAGGCACTCCCTCTGGGAATCACCCTTGCCTGACAACAAATGCTCTCCGTGGGCCCCCGTGGCCAATGCATGGGTTCCAATCCTTTGTCCCTGAGGGGACAGCTCCGAAGGGCCCCAGAGCTGAAGCCCGTGCTGCGTCTGTGCTGCAGACCCTTCCCCACAGGTGCCCACCCGAGAGCCCTCCTCTGTCTGTCTCAGCATTCACTTCCTGGAGACTCTGACCTGCAAAAGGAGTCTGAGAAAGCAGATTCTGAAGCAGGATTTGGGGGCCAGATCACGCCCCTGCATGCTGGCAGGGAGGCCCGGTGCCAAGTGGAGGGGAAGGCCACGTGAGTCACCGTGTCTTAGGTTTCATCCTCGCTTGGCTCCCAGGGCTGAGGTTTGTCCTGTGATCCCTTCTGAGCTTACCCTTTTTATGTCTTTTGATAGAATAAATGCTTCATCTTTGTTTTCAACATATTTGCTACACTTTCTATTTTTTTCTTTTTTTTGTTTTGTCTTTTTATTGCTTTATATTCTTTTTCAATATTATATATATACACGTGTGTGTGCATGTATGTATATATTTGTTCTGCTTGTTGCTTTTCAGTAGAGACTGGGTCTCCCTATGTTGCCCAGGCTGGTCTTGAACTCCTAGGCTCAAGCGATCCTCCCGCCTCGGTCTCCCAACGTGCTGGGATTACAGGTGTGAGCCACCACACCCGGCCCTGCTTTTTTTTTTTTTTTTTTCTATTCATTTTCTTTTATGGCCATCTTCTCTCTCATTATCTTAGATTTTCAATTTGTCTTGCTTTGTGCTGTGATTTGAATGATGGTGTCCCTCCAAAATTAATGTTGAAACTTAATCTGCAATGCAACTGGATGAAAAGGTGGGACCTCTGGCAGGAGGTTAAGTCATGAGGGCTCTGCCCCCAGGAATGGGATTAGCACCCTTATAACCCGGTCGAAGGGAGCACTCTTTGCCCTTCCATCCCTTTTGCCACGTGAGGATTCGGCATTCCTCCCTTTGGAGGCACCGTCTTGGGTGCAGAGACCAGTCTCTCCCTGGACACCAAAGCTGTCAGCACCTTGATCAAGGCTGTCCAGACTCCAGAACTGTGAGAAATAAATTTGTTTCTCTATAAACCCTCATCTGCGGTGCTTCATCATAGCAGCACAGATAGACTGAGATGCTTCTTCCGTTTTATTAAACCTTTCAAAATGTGACTCAACCCCGTCTCTACTAAAAAACACAAAAATTAGCTGGGCGTGGTGGCTCGTGCCTGTAATCCCAGCTACTTGGGAGGCTGAGGCAGGAGAATTGCCTGAACAGGGACCCAGGAGGTGAGGTAGGGGTGAGCTGAGATGGTGCCACGGCACTCCAGCCGGGGCTACAGAGTGAGACTCCATCTCAAAAAAAAAAAAAAAAAAAAAAAGTGACTCATGCTCTGTGGCATAGGTCTCCAGGACACAGACTTTGAGACACAGATTATGTGCAGGAATATTGTGGGGGTCACTCTTGGGGTCAACGCCTGTCGGAGAGTGAAGGAAGGAGGGCTGGAGGGAGGGAGGAGCGAGCTGGGATGACAGAGCCTCCTCCAATCCCACAGGACCTCTGCAGCCTCACGGTTGGCCCCAGCTGGTCACAGGTGCCTGGGTCCTTATAGATCC
The DNA here is from genome assembly GCF_001604975.1 of Cebus imitator. Taxonomy (NCBI): domain Eukaryota; kingdom Metazoa; phylum Chordata; class Mammalia; order Primates; family Cebidae; genus Cebus; species Cebus imitator. The sequence continues at coordinate 28,486 of NW_016108282.1, forward strand.
GAACCAGCCCGTCGCTGATGCGGGCAGCCCCTCAGAGGGATACTTGGCCCTGAGCAGAGGGGGAAATGAGGGTTTCATGATGCACCCCACACCCACTACCGGCCGCCCCGTGAACTGCTAACAGCTCCTCCAGGACCTTGTTAGGCCTCTTTTTCTGGGGAAATTTTGCAAGGAAAACATGGCTTGGTTGAGCTGCAGCCCCCCTGCTGCCTCATGGCTGCCACGGATTTGTCACCCCCAGCTCCACCACATTCACCATCTGCGCCAAGAGGCTTAGCGACGTGGCGACCTGGACCCTCGTCCAGGGGATGCCACGCCTCCGTCAAATGTGAAAGCTGCCCGCCGACCATGAAAACCAGGCAGAGAAGGAACAGAGATCCTAGAGTGGAGGCTCACACGGTGCATCTCCTCCAACGATGCGTCCGGTCAAACTGCTGTGCCAGTGCTGGGGCACCCTCGCCAGCCTCTCCTCTGCAGGTCTCTGCTCAAGGTTCACTGCTCTTTATTTTCTCTCTTTCTCTCTCTTTCCTTCTCTCTCTTTCTTTTTCTTTCTCTTTCTTTCTCTCTCTCTCTCTTTCTTTCTTCTTTCCTTTTCTCTTTCTTTCTTTTCTTTTTGAGACAGAGTCTTGTTCTGTCACCAGGTACCAGGCTGGAGTGCAGAGGCGCCATCTCGGCTCACTGCAACCTCCGCCTCCCGGTCCCGAGTTCAAGCAATCCTCCCACCTCAGCCTCCGGAGTAGCTGGGACTCCAGGTGCGCACCACCACGCCCGGCTAGTTTTTGTATTTTTTAGTACAGACGGGGTTTCGCCATGTTGGCCAGGATGGTCTCGATCTCTTGACCTCCTGATCTGCCTGCCTCAGACCCCCAAGGTGCTGGGATTACAGGCGTGAGCCACCGCGCCCGGCCTACTGCTGTTTATTTTCTGAGTTTTACTTCACGTTATGCTCGTAGAATAATTGCAGGAATCAGTATGGTAGAAACCATACTGGCAGGGCGTGGTGGCTCACGCCTGTAATCCCAGCACTTTGGGAGGCTGAAGCGGGCGCATCACCTGAGGCCAAGAGATCGAGACCATCCTGGTCAACATGGTGAAACCCCGTCTCCACTAAAAATACAAAAGTCATCCAGGCGTGGTGGCGCACACCTGTAGTCCCAGCTACTCGGGAGGCTGAGGCAGGAGAATTGCTTGAACCCAGGAGACGGAGGTTGCAATGAACCAAGATCATGCTAGGCTGCACACCAGCCTGGGCAACAGAGCAACACTCTCTCTCAAAAAAGGAAAAAAAAAAAAAAAAACCTCCATACCCATGTCCAAACTCAGCTGCTAACACTCACTGCCTTGTTCACTTCATCAGTTTTCTGTGTGTTTTTTTTGAGACGGAGTTTCACTCTTTTGCTCAGGCTGCAGTGCAGTGGCGCAATCTCAGCTCACTGTAACCTCCGCCTTCTGGGTTCAAGTGATTCTCCTGCCTCAGCCTCCCTCAGGCGTCCTTCTGTTTCCCAGGTAGCTGGGGTTATGGGCGCCCACCACCACACCTGGCTTTTTTTTTTTTTTGAGACAGAATCTTGCTCTGTCGCCTGGGCTAGAGCGCAGTGGTGTCATCTCAGCTCACGGCAACCTCCATTTCCCGGGTTTGAAAGATTCTCCTGCGTCGGCCTCCTGAGTAGCTGGGATTAGAGGCACACACCACCACATCCAGCTAACTTCATTTTTAGTAGAGACGGCGTTTCGTGTTAGCCACAATGGTCTCGATCTGATCTTATGATCTGCCTACCTCGGCCTCCCAAAATGCTAGGATTACAGGCATGAGCTACCGTGTCGGGCTCCAGCCATCATGCCCGGCCCCTAATTTTTGTATTTTTAGTAGAGACAGGGTTTCACTATGTTGCCCAGGCTGGTCTTGAACTCCTGAATTCAAGTGATCCTCCCAGCTCTGCCTCCCAAAGTGTTAGGATTACAGGTGTGAGCCACCGTACCAGGCCACGATACCCTTCTGTTCACCCAAGCCCTCATCTAACATCTGTGTGATGACTCTTGCCAAGCTGTCTCTTAGGAATCTTCTCTGGTTGCTCCAGGCGGACTCAAGCCCTCGTCTTCCAGCCCTCCACCTGTGACAGCACAGCACCCCCTCTTACACCTGTTCATGCATCTTCCTGCTTCACTGGACCTCTGGCCACCCCGCACCCAGGTGAGGACTGCATAAGGTGCACGTTTCGTCCACCGACGGACTGAAATGAGTAATAATAAATGAGTAATAGATGAATGAACCAACCCGTTGCACAAATCAGTGAGGACTCTTGAACACGAGGGCCAGAACCCTCCATCTGAATGACACCAACCCCCAAAAACGGAGTGAGGATAGACCCCTCCAGAGTGGTTCTTCTCTCTTCAGGTTGGTGAGCTCTCAGAGGACTGAGTGATGCTTTTGTGTCTGGCATCCAGGGTGGTGCATGTCAAGTCCTCCGTGTTCATTGGCTGATCACCGGGAAACTCGATTCTTTCTCTCCCCGTGTCCCTGCTCTGGGTCTCGGGTGGAACGGCCCTCCACCCCTCTGTGCAGCCCATACAGCCGGAGGCCATGCTTCACTCTTTCTCCAGCTTCCCTCCGTCACTGAGTCCTGTGCTGCGGACGTCCCCAAGTCTCTCTGCACTCTGTCCAGGCCCCGCGTCTCCCACCTGGCCCCTGCCTCGTCACAGCCCCCGGCTTGCTCCCCTCTCAGTGCATCGTGTGCCCTGAAGATGCACGACACTTAATTTGAAGTGTGGTGGGTCCTTGCCTTCCCATCCTCCATCTAAGCGCCCTGAAGACAGGCGTTGGTTCTGACTCCCTGGGACCCTCCCCGGGAGCCTGGCGCAGGATCAGAACGTGCACGTGTTCCAGGAACGTTCCGTCAGCGAACAACGAGGGACTGCAGATAGAGACGGGGTTTCACCATATTGGTCAGACGGGTCTGGAACTCCCGCCCTCAGGGGATCCACCCGCCTCGGCCTCCCCAAGTGCTCGGCCCGGACTGCAGGTTCTAGAAGCTCTCCGATTCCCCGGCTCCCCAACTCGTTCCTCCAGGGGCTACTTTGCTCATCCCGGGTGCAAAAGTGCAGAAAGTTCCAGAACCACGCCGCCCGGGCCCCAGTTCTGGCGGTGTCCCTGACGCTCTGGGTGGTCCGTCGCCCTGGGCCTCAGTTTCCCCGTCTGCCACGCGGGGTGCTAACGGCGAGCAGCCGCGGGATCGGCGAGGGCACACGGACCCACGTGACCCCGCGCAGGTGTGGCGTCGGGAGCTCGCGTTCTTGTGGAACGCCTCGTTCCCCGCCACGGCCAAGGCCGAGCCCAGCGTCCGGCGGAGACTGCCCGGAGGACACGCTCGGCCGCGCGCCCGCGCCCCTACTACGCGCCCGGACGCTCTCCGCCCCCTCCAGGCTCCGCCCCTCCAGGCTCCGCCCCGACCCCGCCCTCCGGGCGCCGTAGCCAATGAGCGCGCGGACCCGCATCCGGGGATCCCGGAGCGGCCGCCGCCTCCCGCGCACACACGGCCATGGCGGAGGTGAGTGAGCGGGCCGGGGGAGCCGGCCCCCCGCCCCCGCGCGCCCGCGTCCCCCGCCGCCCTGGCGGGGCCTCGTCGTGGGCCCCGGGGGTGGACAGCACCGCTCTGGAGCTCTGTGGCCGGCCGGGGCGCCTGGCCCGTCCGGGGCCGGAGGGGCGCGGGGCTCCGTCGGCGACCGCCCCCGGCCCGGCCCGGCCCCCCCTCCCGGCTGCCACATCGCGGGCTGCAGTGCGCATGCGCGGCGGCGCGGGGCGCGCGGGGGCCGGGGTGGGGGAGGGGAGGGCGCGGGGCGGGGGCGGGGGTCGGGGGGCGCGCGGCCCCACTCCGGCTCCCGTTCCCGGCCCGGCCTCGCGGCGCGCGGGCCTCCGTTTCCTGCGCGTTTGCCAACTTTGCCGAGTGCCGGGGCCGCCAGGCGCCCCGCGCTCCCCGTCGGGATCCCGGTGGACCCACCGCGCCTCCGCCGCCGCGAGTCCCCCCGGTGGGGCCGGCGCCGACCCCGGGCGGGATTCGAACTCCCGACGCGGACCCGCCTGGCGCAGACCGGGCGCAGGGGGTGGGGGGGTCTGCCGGGGCCTAGAGCGCGTCGGGGCCGATCTCAGCAGAGTTGGACCAGCCTCGCCCGGGCGCGAAGTTACTTCTGGAGCCGCCTCCCCCGTCCGGGACGCGAGCCCCGGACCCTGCGCCCCAGATCGTCGGGGCCGGCCGTATGTGGGAGCCCGGAGTTTTTGCGATTTGAGGATCCGTGGGGTTTTGGACCGTGATGTTGGATCAAACCCACCTAGGACTGTCTGGATAAGAGCTTCGCGTCAGGTCAGACCAGGAGGAAGAAACTTTCGCCTTCGGAGCTTTTTGTTGATTCTGGAGTGCTGGATGAGCCTGTGTGGACTTGCCTTCACCGTGCAGGGTCCCGGTGAACACGGAGTGAGATAATGTGGGCGAAGGTACGGCGGCTGCGAGGTCCTCAGCAAACGGGGCTCGATCCAGAAGTTACGACGGGCAGGCAGGCTTAGGAACTGGTCCTTATCTCTGGGCCGCAGGGCCCGGAGGAGGAGGTGCCCACCCAGCCAGGCACAGCCACCTCGTGGGAAGCCGGCATGGGAAATGCGGCCTGGCCGTGGGGCCGCGTTGCGTGTTTATGCCTTGGCAGCACGCGAGTGGGCGTCCTGGAGAGCAGGTCTGGCCATTCTCTGCCCCTGGTCACCTCCTCAAGGGGCAGCAGCAGGCCCCGTGTTTGTGCCACAGACGGTGGAGGTGTGTCGATGCCAGGCCAGGCCTCACCAGCCAGTCCCTTCATAGAGAGCTGGTTCTTGAGATATTTTCGGAGGCTGAGTCCAGGGTCAGAGGCGGAAGCTCCATCTCCCAGTGGCCTTGGGAGACGTGGTGGCCGAGTGAGTGTGTGCTCCTGGCATCTCTCCTGGGAGTGAGGTGGCGTTTGGGCAGCACACGACCTCACAGGTAGCTGTGTGTCCGGGACGGCGCAAGTCAGACTCCCAAGCCAGCCTCCCCCAGAGCTGCGTGTGGCCATCAGTTCTGCCCTGCCTTGGGCTGAGCTCCTCCTCAAGTGCACACAGCGGTTCGTTGTCTGGGTGCTCCTGGGAACCCTGTTTTACAGTTTGGAGTGGTGCCCAGTCGAGTGAATTTGATCTTATTTATTTTTTGAGATGGAGTCTTGCTTTGTCACCCGGGCTGAAGTGCAGTGGCTTGATCTCCGCTCACTGCAACCTCCGCCTCCTGGGTTCAAGCAGTTCTCTGCCTCAGCCTCCTGAGTAGCTGGGATTACAGGTGCCCGACACCACACCTGGCTAATTTTTGTATTTTTATTAGAGACGGGGTTTCACCACGTTGGCCAGGCTGGTCTTGAACTCCTGAGCTCGTGATCCACCCACCTCGGCCTCCCAAAGTGCTGCGATTACCAGCGTGAGCCACCGCGCCAGCTTGATTTGATTTTCTAAGGAGGTCTTGCTCTGTTCTCGGCCCTGAGGGTCTGGGAGTGAATGGAGCAGACAGAGCCTGTCCTACAGGGATGCAGAGTCTGGTCAGAGAGAGGCGTGGATGGGTTGGCACCAGCAGGCATGAGGGCGCTGAGCGTGGGGAGCCATGGCGGCCCCTTCGACCACCGGGCTTGTTCTGCTTGGGCCTGGGCGGGTCGCCGGATGGCTCAGAACTTCCTCTTCTCATCTCTGAAATGGGAAGCCCGTGGTCGACCTTCAGAGCTCAGAGGTCCGATGAGGTCCTGCCGTAGTGGCTTGTGCATGGAAGTTGAGCCTTGTGGAGCTGACAGCATTCCACTGTTTTTAACCCGTAAGAGTGGCAGTTTGTAACTCAGTAGCATGTGCTCAGTATTAGCTGCTTTATTCTGGTATCATTATCTCGGAATAATCGTAAGCACCACAGTGGCAGGCGGGAATGCTGTGTGCTGTTCTCAGAGACGCTAGATTAATCTTGTAGAAACATAAGAGTTTGTTACTCCTGCCTAAAGTCCTCCATGACTTTCTGTGGTCGCTTGGACAAAGTGCTCTTGTTGAGACCCCCCCAGCTCTGTGGGGTGGTCTCCACCGAGCCACCCCCAGTCTAGGGCCCTGGGCTCCTTCGTTTGCTGGAGCACTCTGCCCCTTGGGGGGGGGTGCCAGCGGGTGGTCCCACCTCTCCTCAGGACCCCTGGCCTTCCCTGACTCCCACTTGAGAAGCCCCTGCACCCTGTTTTCTTCCCTTGGTCCCATAGGCGTCCACTTGTTTATCTCTGTCCAAAACTGGTAGCTCCGTGTGGGTGGAGGCAGGTGGAACTTGTTTCTTGGGCTAGCAGAGTGGGCGCTCTGGGAGCGTTGGTCAGATGGAGGAGTGGGTGCTGGGCGGTCCAGGAGGGCCTGGCTCTGTAGTTTGTGTGGGTGGGGAGAAGGTCAAGGATGGCTCTTGGAAGGAGGTTGTCCCAGTCGCCCCCGGAGGAGAGCTTGTGGGCTGGGAGGTGTGGGTGCAGCCATCTTGGCGAATGAAACTTGCCTCCGTGTGATTTTGGGTTAAGCGTTGAAGGGTGGCCCCTTCTGGTTTCTGGCACAGTCTGCAGCTTTGGGGGCTGCCGAGGAATTGGAGGCTGCCCTCGCGGAAGGGCTGTCCTGTGCACCGCACCCAGGCCTCTGGCTCAGCCTTTATGCTGAGGAGCTGGCGGCTGCCTCTGCTCCCAGAAGACCTTGGTGGCCGCTCTGGTCTGTGGCCTGCTGTCCTCGGGACCTTGTTTCTAGAGTGTCGCTTGTGCTCCCTTCTCTTTTTCGTTACCTGGAATACCCTTGGCCTGCTCCCCATCTTTTTCTTGCTTCCACTTTGACAAAACAGAGGCCTTTGGCTTTCCTGGAGTGAACTCAGAGGGAAACCTCCAGAGTGTTCTCGGTGAGGGAAGTGTGGCCCCGGGAATCTGCTGGTAGAGTAAACGTGGTCCTGGACGCCAGGCAGGGCAGCGGGAGGGAAGAAGGTCCGTGAAGTCTGTATTCCGCGGTAAGTTCCAGGAACTCGGAGTCACGTGGACGTGAACTTGGGACTCCCAGGCTGCTCACGGCCTCCTGTTGGTAGCTCTTTCTGCTGCCCCCAGCTGCTTCCCTCTTTGCCCCGCTCTGCCTCAGCTCCCCTGTTAAATGGCACGTCAGATAAGGGCCAGATCCTCCTCAGACCCCACAGACCACCTCTCCTGGGGCCAGATGTGATTTCACTCTGTGTGGACCTCCAGCCTGCGGGGCTGTTGTCAGCTTGCCTTCCAGACCGGGGGCCTCATCTGATGTCGTTGCCTGCCCTCCCCTTGCCAGGCTCCTGCTTGCAGGAATGGAAAGCCAGCCCCTGACTGAGGCGGGAACCATTGCCCAGAGAGCCTCCCCTTGACCCCTACCCAGAGGGTCGCGGAGAGGGCCGAGGGTGACTTCGGCGGTCGCTTAGGGTGCTCTCCCTGTGGCGTCACGCCGCTTGTGGCTGTGCAGAGTGGTCGTGGGCTGGTAGCCCCCTGCCGTTTCCTGGAAAGCCATGAGGCCGTCTCTGCCAGACCCGACCGACCATAGGGCAGGAGGTGTGAGCTGCTCCTGCAGCCGCCAGGCACTCTGCCCGCCTGTGTGCTGCCGTCCCCAAGCCCCTTCCCACCGCGGCCTGCTGTGGCTCTTCCTTCCCTCTGCCACCGCAGAGCTAGACTTTCTGAAGCTGGATGGGGCATGTCACTGTCCGCTTAGAGCTTGAGGTTCTCCTTGGTCCTCGCCAGCCTCGTTGCTGCAGTCAGCCCAGGGCCAGTGGCCGCCCCAGCCCCCTTCACAGCTCCGATATATACTGCTGTATCCTTGGCCCTTGAACCTCACGGGTTTGAACTGCGCGGGTCACTTACACATGGATTTCCTTCCACCTCTGCCCCGTGGATTTCCTTCCACCTCTGCCCTACCCGAGACAGCAAGGCCAACCCCTCCCCCTTCTCCTCCTCCTCAGCGTCTCAGCCTGAAGATGACCAGGGTGAAGACCTTTAGGATGATCCACTTCCACTCACTGAATAGTAAATATATTTTCTGTTCCTTAGATTTGCCTTCACCTTTTCTGTAGTTGCTTTTCTTGGTAAGAAAACAGTACATCATACAACATAGGAAATACATGTGTGTTAACTGTGTATGTTACCAGTAAAGCTTCCGATCAGCAGGAGGCTGTCAGTGGGGTTTTGGGGAGGCGGAAGTTGATGCATGGGCTTTTACCTGTGTGCCGGGCTGGCACCCACAACCCCCACGTTGTTTAGGGGTCAGCGTGCCATCCTTGTGCCCCCAGGAGTGCCGGGCTGGAAGGGTCTGCGGGCTGCCGGCCTGAGCCTGATGGTGCCCTTGCTGTGTGAGCTTGGGTGGCTCACTGTCTCCTTGAGCGTCTTGCCTTGTTTTTCTTAGGCAGGGAATGAGCGTGCCACCTCTGAGGTTTTACTTGAGGACCCGTGGAGAAATCCGTGTTGAAAATCTTACTAAACAGGTGTTTAAACTTCATTAAATACTTTACGCTTTTTGGCAGCAGCTTTACTGAGGTATGATTCATTTACCGTGCAGCTTAGCCATTCAAATGCGTGCAGTTCAGTGGTTGTTCATGCATCCATCGAGTTGTGTGGCCACCATCACAGTCAATTCTAGAACATTTTCATCACTCTAAAAGGAACCCCACACCCCTTTGTGGTCACGCCCCAACCTCACATCTACCCCCCAACCCCTTTCGACCAGGAATCTACTTTCTGTCTCTACGATTTGCCTGCCCTGGACTTTAGAAATAAAATGAGTCATACGATACGTGGCCTTTTGTGTCTGGCTGCTTTTGGGAGCGTGGCACCTGTGAGGTCCATCCACGTGGTAATGTCAGCACTTCCTTCCTTTGTCTGATCGCGAGTCCCTTGTTTGGTGTTTGTCAGCCGATAGAAATTAGGATCCTAACCTGGGTCGTGTGGTTAAATATCATTTACCTTTTGGAGACGTTGCTGGACCTATTTCCAGAGTGGCTGCAGCATCTTACATTCCCGCCAGTGGGGCAGGAGAATTCCGATTTGTCTGTGTCCCTGTCAGCACCTGTCCTCTGTCTGTCTGAGCGTCGTTCTCTGAGGAGGAAGTCGGGTCCCAGTGTGGATTTTGCTTCCTTTTCCCTGATGCTGCACTGAGCGTCTCTTCCTGTGCCACTGCCCATTTGTGCGCCCTCTTGGGAGAAACGTCTGTTCAGATCCTTTGCCCATTTCTTGGTTGAACGGTCTTTTTCTTATCGAGTTGTAAAAGTTCTTTTTTTTTTTTTTTTTTTTTTTT
>NW_016108282.1:39754-47229 GCF_001604975.1 Cebus imitator
CTTGGCTTAGTACAACCTCTGTCTCCCTGGTTCAGGCAGTTCTCCTGCGTCAGCCTCCTGAATACCTGGGATTACCAGGCACATGCCACAATGCCCAGCTGTTTTTGGTATTTTTAATAGAGACAGGGTTTCACCACATTGGTCAGGCTGGTCTTGAACTCCTGACCTCAGGTGATCCACCCGCCTTGGCCTCCCAAAGTGTTGGGGTGACAGGCGTGAGCCCCCGCGCCCGGCTTCCTCACCAATCTTGGTTCTTTTTATTTCATGTCCTTGCACTCACTGACTGCATCCTGCAGCTCTCCGTGGTCTGTTTTAGGTGAGAGTACACATTGTTGTGTGCGTGGTGGCTTCGAGCGTGCATCCAGCCTTTCACCGTTGAGGGCAGTGCTGAGTATGGTTTTCCCTCGATGCTCTTTGTCAGGCTGAGACGTTCCCTTCTGTTCTGAGCTCGTTGGGTATTTTTCATTATGAACGGGTGTTGTATTCTGTTGAACTGGACGTGTTGAGATGATCCTATGTTTTGGTTTTTTTATTTTGTTGATGTGGTGTATTATAGTAACTGAGTTTTGGTGTTGAATCAGCCTTGCATCCCTGCGGTAAATCTTACTTGTTCATGGCTTATGATCGTCTTTATATGTTGCTGGATTCTGTTAGCCAGTATTTTGTTGAGGGTCTTTGTGTTTATGTACACGAGCGATGTTGTGGGTTCCTGTGGGTGTTCACACAACACTTTGGGAGGCCGAGGCGGGCGGATCACTTGAGGTCAACAGTTCGAGACCAGCCTGGGACAACTTGGTAAAACCCCGTCTCTACTGAAAATACAGAAGTTACCCAGGCGTGGTGCTGCGCACCTGTAGTCCTAGCTACTTGGGAGGCTGAGGCAGGGGAATCACTTGAACCTGGGAGGCAGACGTTGCAGTGAGCCGAGATTGTGCCACTGCACTCCGGCCTGCGTGACAGAGCAAGGCTGTGTCTCAAAAAGAGAGAGAGAGAGATTGAACATGGTAATAATGATAATGGTTTTGTCGGCCTTTTTATTTTAAAAATTGAGGTAATTTATAAAACATAAAATACACCTGCTTTAAAGTTTATAATTCATTGATTTTTCGTGTATCCACGGTCACGCAGCTTTTGACTCTAATCTAAAACATCTGTCATCCCCATTAGCAGTCACTCTCCCACCATCCCTTTCCCTGGCTCCTGGACCCCACGAGCCCCTTTCTGTCTGTGGATTGGTCTGTTCTGGACGTTCTGTATCGGTGGACCCTCCGCCGTGGCCGTTGGCGTCTGGCTTCCCCCCTAGCGCATGCTGTTCCTGAGCTTCGTCCGGTTGCAGCATGGGTCAGGACAGAGGCCTGTTTGTGGGCAGTTTTCAGTGTCACACAATGCATGTCCTGCCTGGGGCGAGACAGCCTTTACCCTGCAAGCCATCCTGGGTGGGAGGCGGCACCAGTGGCGGCCCCACGTGTGTGCTGCGCCCAGTGCCTCCAGCCCTCGGAGGCGGAGACAAAGCCCCTTCCATGCTCACCAAACGGGCTCTGACCAGTGCTTGCTCTTGGCTGCCACCCTGTGATGTCCAGCAGCAGGACTTGGACTGGCCGAGCTAACCCTGCTTCTCTTCCTCCGCAGGCCTCCTCGCTGGGGAGGCAGAGCCCTCGCGTGGTCTCCTGCCTTGCACACAGCCTGTGCCCCGGGGAGCCTGGCTTGCAGACAACAGCAGGTACCTTCCTCCCTCCTCCCCGCACCCAGGTCTGCCAAGGCCTTTGTGGCTGTGAGAGACAGAATGCCCGCCGGGCTTGGCAGAGCCGTGACCAGCACACTGGTTTCCAGACTCCAGGGTGTTCCAGCTCCCACCCGCCCAGATGGAGCTGTGGGGAGCATGGTCAGGACTCCGTCTTCCTGCTCTCTAGCAGAGGCAGGGAGCCCAAGCCACCCAAGACCGTCCTCAGAGCCCGGACCCCCAGCAGAGGACCCGGCACAGGCCTGCACCAAGCTGAGGGCCACCTCATCCTGCTGGGGTGCTGGGACGGGGGGGCTTGCTGAGGGATGCGGACTGGAGAAAGTGGAGCAGGGGAGACAGGCAGACCCTGGTTCCCTGCACCTCCCTGCGCCGATGCTGCTTGCCCGAGGGGCATCGAGGTCCCAGGCCGCCTGCTGGCCACCTGTGCTGGGCCCACAGGGCGGAGTGTGGGTGGGCAAGTGTCTCGGTGACTGCTCCTTCTTCCCCTTGCTGCGCTCCCATGGGCCAGGTGTAGGGTTGCATGTCTTCCCGGCGTAAAACTCGTCCACACCCCAGTCTCCAAAGAAGGCATTGCCGTCCCTGTTTTCCCTGCGTGGCTCCTCCAGGGATGCCGTGGTCACCGAGGGTCCAGGCGCACCCAGGCAGCTCCAGGTCATTCCCTCACTCTAGCGAGGCACCAGCCACCAGGGGTCTTCCATGTCCCGCAGCTGCCTGGTCTGTGCGTGGTGCGCCCCTGTGTGTCCAGCCACGCACGCTCTGTGGCTGCCCTCCTAGAAGCTTCCTGACCTGGATCCCCGGCCCTCAGGCCCCCAGCCTTGGGCTGTACTGCTCCCTGTCTGGACCCCCGGCCCTAGGACCCACAGCCTTGGGCTGTACTGCTCCCTGTCTGGACCCCCGGCCCTCGGGCCCCCAGCCTTGGGCTGTACTGCTCCCTGTCTGGACCCCCGGCCCTAGGGCCCCCAGCCTTGGGCTGTACTGCTCCCTGTCTGGACCCCCGGCTCTCGGGCACCCAGCCTTGGGCTGTACTGCTCCCTGTCTGGATTGGTTGAACCCTGGCTATTTCCTTTTGTTTGTTTTAAAGTCTAGTTGAAGACTAAACGTGGAGAGAAATGGTGACACACCCCAGTTATTTTGGGGAAACCCTGGGTCTGATGACAGCCGCCGTCTGTTGGGCCATGTGTGTCGCATGACGGCTTCCTGTGGCCCTGCAGGCGGAGCGTGAGGGACTGGCGTTGTCCAGGTCCCACCGGCCCTGCCCCTGCGTGGTCCTTGGTGCTGTGCTGACCCACGCAGGTGAGGGTTTGGCATCACCCGTTTTGGGAGCCGTGGAGCCCGGCGTGCACCCAGCTCCGATGAGTCCTGCTGCCCCCCCCACCCTAACGAGATGGGTGTCTGGCTCCTTCTAGTCTGCGCTCTCCAAATCCTCACAGACTTCCCTGTTGAGGAAGACAAGCTGTCCCTCAGAAAGACACCCCCTCCCTTAAAAAAAACCCTTGGAATTAGTGTGTGCAGCTCACCAGCTGTTGTGGGGTGTCCCGGTGGGGACCCACGTGGGAGGCTGGCCCTTCGGTGCAGAGGGCCTCACCCCTAGGGCTTCCCCTGCCCCAGGCACCCCCAGTCTCTGCAGGGTGGTTGGGACAGGCGGGCAAGCCACTCACCTGCGCTGCCGTCTTCTCCCCAGCGGTGTCCATGGGCTCTGGAGACCATCAGTTCAACCTCGCGGAGATCCTGTCACAGAACTACAGTGTCGAGGGGCAGTGCCAGGAGCCTTCGAGGTGCTCAGACAAGCCCAAGGAGGAGCTGGAGAAGGACTTCATCTCCCAGGTACTCGGCCGAGGTGACCCCGCCCCCGTGTTGGGTGGAGCCCTCTGGGGTCAGCCTCACGGTTTCTGTGCAGTTGGATTCATGTTGGCAAGTGCTAAATTGTACATCTTTCTGCAAAGTGCCAGGCACCATCCTAGGAGCTGAATTCAGTGGTGACCGGGTCTAACATGGGGCTCTCTGGGCAGCACGGTGCCGGGCATTAAGCCGGCTGCTCTCAAACCCTCCGGTCTCAGAACCTAATTTGTACTCTTAAAAAAATTATTGAGCGTTCCTAGGCAGTGTAGATTTGAGAAAAAAAATTATTGAGAGTTTTGGCCAGGTGCGGTGGCTCACATCTGTAATCCCAGCACTTTGGGAGGCTGAGGCGGGCAGATCACCTGAGGTCAGGAGTTCGAGACCAGCCTGGCCAACATGGTAAAACCCCACTGCTACTAAAAATGCAAAAATTAGCTGGGTGTGTGGCACACGCCTGTAGTCCCAGCTGTTCAGGGGGCTGAGGCAGGAGAATCGCTTGAACCTGGGACGCGGAGGTTACAGTGAACTGAGATGGCGCCATTGCACTCCAGACTGGGTTGACAGAGTGAGACCCTCTCTCAAAAAAAAAAATTATTGAGAGTTTTAAGGAGCTTTGTTAATGTGTTTTATCTACTAATTAAGGTTGAAATTGACATGTAGGAATACTTATTTGCTAACTCATTTTAAAATGACACAAATAGACTGGGTGTGGTGGCTCATGCCCGTAATCCCAGCACTTTGGGAGGCCAAGGCGGGAGAGTCACGAGGTCAGGAGTTCAAGACCAGCGTGACCAACGTGGCGAAACCCCGTCTCTACTAAAAATGCAAAAAAAAAATTCACGAGGCATGGTGATGCACGCCTGTAATCCCAGCTCCTTGGGAGGCCGAGGCAGGAGAATTGTTTGAACCTGGGAGGCGGAGGTTGCAGTGAGCCGAGATTGCGTCATTGCGCTCCAGCCTGGGTAACAGAGCGAGACTCCATCTCAGAAAATAAAAATGAAATAGCTTGAACAAGTCAGTTACGTGTTAATATAAATATTTTTTCGGAAATGGAAGAAAACCTCTGTGTTCCAAAAGAAAAAACTATTAGAAGAATGAATTTTTAGTTTTCCGAATCTCTTTGAATGTAGAGGCATATATGAAAGTCCAGCTTCTGTCTTTTTTTTTTTTTTTTTTTTTTTTAGACAGAGTCTTGCTCTGTCGCCCAGACTGGCGTGCACTGGTGTCATGTCGGCTCACTGCACCCTCCACTTCCTGGATTCAAGCGGTTCTCCTGCCTCAGCCTCCTAAGTAGCTGGGGTTACAAGTGCACACCACCACACCCGGCCAATTTTTTTTTTGTGTATTTTTAGTAGAGACAGGGTTTCACCATGTTGGCCAGGATGGTCTCGATCTCCTGACCTCATGATCCACCCGCCTCAGCCTCCCAAAGTGCTGGGATTACAGTGGTGAGCCACTGTGCCTGGCCTAATCCTTTGATTTTATTTTTTTTGTAGAGGTCTTGCTATTTTGCTAGGTCTGGCCTCAAACTCTTGACCTCAAGCAATTTTTCCGCCTGGGCCTCCCAAAGTGACTCAGGTACGTTCTTTCTTTCATTTTTTTTTTTTTTTTTTTAAAATGGAGTTTCGCTCTTGTTACCCAGGCTGGAGTGCAATGGCGCGATCTCGGCTCGCCTCCTGGGTTCAGGCAATTCTCCTGCCTCAGCCTCCTGAGTAGCTGGGATTACAGGCATGTGCCACCATGCCCAGCTAATGTTTTGTATTTTTAGTAGAGATGGGGTTTCACCATGTTGACCAGGATGGTCTCGATCTCTTGACCTCGTGATCCACCTGCCTCGGTCTCCCAAAGTGCTGGGATCACGGGCGTGAGCCACTGCGCCCGGCCCCTTCTTTCTTTTTTTTGAGGCGAAGTTTCGCTCTTGTTGTCCAGGCTGGAGTGCAATGGCGCAGTCTCAGCTCACCACAACCTCCGCCTCCCGGGTTCAGGTGATTCTACTGCCTCAGCCTCCCGAGTAGTTGGGACTACGGGCGCGTGCCACCACGCCCAGCTAATTTTTTGTATTTTTAGTAGAGATGGAGTTTCACCATGTTGGCCAGGCTGGTCTTAAACTCCTGACCTCAAAGCGATCCTCCCACCTCGGCCTCCTATGCTTGGATTACAGGGTGAGCCACGCCCGGCCCACTTCTGTCTTTTAAGGGAGATGTTATTCTGTTGTGATAAGGTTTGATGGTTGAAGTACAAAGACAGCCTCATACAGATCTGTTGTTGGAAAAGGAAGGCGTATTTAACAGTTTTTCAGATAATGGTGGGTGTTTGATGCCACAGCAAAACTCAGCAAGTGGTAGTTTTGTGGAGTGGAGTCTGAGATCGTTACCAGTGAACCTCCTAGTTGCAGAGGCAGAGAGGTCCGTGAACGGGTCCCGCAGAATGGCTTCCGGTGCTGGCTCTCTTCCTGGCTGCCGTGTCCTCACGTGGTGGACAGAGAAGCCGAGGGAGCCCTCTGGTGTTTTTCATAAAAGGTCACTAATCCTGCTCGATCAGGGCCCCACCCTCATGGCCTCACTGGGCCTTAGCCACTTCCGTAAACGCCTCGTCTCCAGATACAGTCGCGTTGGGGTTAGGGTTGACTGTAGCAGTTAATGTCACCGCCGGCCTCATCACAAGCTTTGTAAATGTTGGAAATTTGGCAAGTGCATGTTGTCAAACCCAAGTTTGCCAAAGTCTTGAGTTCTGCGGTTGCAGCAGTTAGGTCAGCTGTTGCCTCTGAAGTAGCAGCCCTCCTTGCCTGCCTGCGAGGCTCCTGTCTGAGCGGCTGTCGTCGGCCAGCGCTCTTGAGGTGAAAGGACGGAAGGGCCCCCTCGCCTCACCACCCATTCCACGCGTGCTTCCCTGAGGGAGCCGCCTCGGGAAGGGCCCCCGCGCCTCACCACCCATTCCACGCGTGCTTCCCTGAGGGAGCCGCCTCGGGAAGGGCCCCTGCGCCTCACCACCCATTCCACGCGTGCTTCCCTGAGGGAGCTGCCTCGGGAAGGGCCCCCTCGCCTCACCACCCATTCCACGCGTGCTTCCCTGAGGGAGCCGCCTTGGGAAGGGCCCCCGTGCCTCACCACCCATTCCACGCGTGCTTCTTTGAAGGAGCCCCTCACCCTGCTAGGCAGCAGCCGCTCTGCTTCCCATGCCCTCACACAGAACATGGAGGCGTCTGCTCAGGATGCGACTTCACAGAATGTGCCCACCGCCTTCTGAAGTGAAGCTGGGGAGTTTGCTTTTGGTCTGTGAGGGATGGGCAGTGGTGCCCTGGCTGCAGCTTCCATGGGCGCCGGGCTGTTGCCGGCTGCCACTGCGGCACCATCAGTGCGAGTGTCAGTGAGGCCCAGCACAGAAACCACGGCTTTGTGCTCTTCAGACGGGGCTTCACCTGGGGCACCCAGGGGTCTTGGGACCACCGTGTCAGCCCTCCCACCTGCATGCCCCGGCGGTCACGGGCATACAGAATGTGTTCTGTCCGTCGGGTCCTGTGAGAACTAAAGGGGGACTTGGCATGGACGTTCCACCTGGGGAAGGGCTGGGAATGGGCTGGGAGATTCTTTGTGGACTTGAAGCCCCAGGAGGAGTCTGGGCAGGAGCTGGGGTGGAGGGGAGGCCAGTGCTGACATCCTGAGAGAATGAGACGAGGGTTCAGGAAGGTGGACGCTGGGAGTGACCCCGGGTCCGGGTGGAGTCTGAGCAGGCAGCTGTAACCTCAGGGTGTAGAGGCTTACATGAGGGGGGCGTGGGGATTTGAACACAGCGCTGGGGAGGGTGACGTCTCTTCCTTCCAGGGAGTTACGTGCCCTGCCCCCGCTTCCGGGGAGCCGCGTGCCCTGCCCCCGCTTCCGGGGAGCCGCGTGCCCTG
>NW_016108282.1:47584-58283 GCF_001604975.1 Cebus imitator
CCCGCTTCCGGGGAGCCGCGTGCCCTGCCCCCGCTTCCGGGGAGCCGCGTGCCCTGCTCCCGCTTCCTGGCAGGCTGCACGGGCTCAGCATCCAGCTGTGTGTTCATCACGGCGCTCTTGGCCCCGTTCCTGACGGCGATTTCTCTGGTTACTCATTTTTGACCCTGTGTGAATCGACAGCTTCTCTATTACGTTTGTGAAGCATCCATCTGTTTGTGTTACTTTTGTTTTTCTTTGTTAATGTTTTATTTTGAGACAGAGCCTCACTGTGCTGCCAGGCTGGAGTGCAGTGGTGAGGTCTCGGCTCACTGCAGCCTCTGCCTCCCGGGTTCAGGTGATTCCCCTGCCTCGTCCTCCCAAGTAGCTGGGACGACAGGAGACACGCAGCTTATTTTTAGTGGAGACGGCGTTTTGCCATGTTGCCCAAGCTGGTCTTGAACTCCTGGCCTCAAGTGATCTGCCCTCCTTGGCGTTCCAAAATGCTGGGATTACAGGTGTGAGCCCCTGTGTCTGGCCTGTTGATGTAGTTTCCTGAGGGTTTTTTTTTTTTTTAAATCAGAAATAAATGTCAGATTTTACCAAATGGTTTTCAGGTTACTTTTTTCCCCTTTGATAAGCTGATGTTGAGTTAAAATAGTAGATTGCCAGGTGTCGCACCATCCTTATATTCCTGTCATTCACCCTGTGCGAGGTGGCACTGTGGGCAGGGTGGTGCCCTCTTACCCGGCCGGTGACCCCTGTGTTCCAGTGTCTCTCTGAGGGATTGTGAAGGAGCTCTCGGATGAGGGCCTGGGCCTGAGGTCTGGATGGGGAGTGCTGCGTGTGGGGAGCTGCTGTGGGGTGTGTCAGAGTAGCCCTGGGTGTGGCCAGCAAGGCTCAGGTAAGGGAGAGGGGCCAGGAGCCCCTGAGTAGTCCCTCCTGATGGGGCCCTGTTTCCCTCCCTAACTCAGAGCAGCGACATGCCCTTCGATGAGCTGCTTGCACTCTATGGCTACGAGGCCTCAGACCCCATCTCAGAGCAGGAGAGCGAGGGTGGCGACGTGGCTCCCAACCTCCCGGACATGACCCTGGACAAGGTGAGTGAGTGCCCTTCCTGGAACTGGCCCCAGCAGAGGTGCAGGGACCGGGGCTGCCTCTCAGCAGGGGGCGTTCAGTGAGAGGAGCACAAAGGCCCCCAGAACAAGTCAAATGTGGCCACCTGTACCACTCTGCCAGGGTTGGAATGGCCGTGGGCATGAGGCTGGACCCTGGCCTTAACCCCAGGCCACGTGTCCTTCTGGCGTGGGCGGGTGGAGGGGCAGTCGGGGCCTGTCCTGGAGAAGTGCACCTGGGAAGGCAGAGGAACCATGACCTGGCCACCTCCCCAGGACTGGGCTCTCTGACATCAGGTACCCAGAGGTCACCGCTCGAGGGCTGGGCGTTTGGAGCAGGGGAAGGCTGCATTGCAGAAGGTTAACACCACATGCACGTCCGAGAAAGAGCCACGTGCTCTGGGCGGTGCCCAGTGGTGGCTCTGACTGTTCCCAGCTCTGGTGGCTGGGTGTGAGCTCCCCCGCGCTGTGCACCCTCTGGTGCCTCCAGCTCCTTACCTGTGTAATGGGAATAGCACCCCACGTGTCCAGTTCCACCCCCGCTTCCCTCCCCCCAACACTGTGCACCCTCGGCCACCTCCGGTTCCTTTTCTGCAGAATGGGCATAGGCCCCGCGTGAGCCTCAGGGAGCCCCCAGTGTCTTCGCTGTTGTTATCATTAGTGTTATCCTGAGACTGCTAAACTGTAAAACGTTCTTTACTTTTTTGTTAAAAGGAACAAATAGCGAAGGATTTGCTTTCAGGGGAAGAAGAGGAAGAGACGCAGCCATCTGCTGACGACCTCACCCCGTCCGTGACCTCCCACGAGGCCTCCGACCTCTTCCCAAACCAGAGTGGATGTAGGTGACTCTGTTCCAGTCCTCTCCCGAGCCCAGGCCCTGGGCCAGCAGGGGTGATGCTGAGAAGGGTCCTGGGGCTGGTGCGGGCCAAGAACGTATCACAGATGAGGGGGTCTGCCTGGTGGGAAGCGTTGGTAGCCCCGGGGGTGCCTTGTTCTGCCCCATCCTGGCCAGTGAGCAGGGACTCTCGGAGTGATTCGGTTTAAACAAGCGGGGAATGTGTTGGTTCCCGTAGCAGATCTAGAGGCAGCATCCCCATGGCCGTCCTCCCCCACAAGCCTGTGCGCTGGCTTTCCTGGGAGCTGAGGGCTGGGGCCCAGCGGTGCAGCAGCCACGTGGAAGGGAAGGGAAGGGAAGGCCTCTTTCTTCAGAGTGCACCCCGGGTCCTGGGTTCTGTGCCCATCCACGTCCCAGTGTCTGGCCAGGGAGGGCGTCACAGCCTGGGGATCAGGTGGATGGAGAGTGGGAGTGGAGGGTCTTTGCCCGAATAAGGGGCCGTGCAGGCTGCCGGCAGTGGAGACCCTGGGGGACCTGCCTCCGTTTTCCCAAAGCTCGTTTCCTGGCTGATGAAGTCAAAGAGCCTGGCTCTTCTGCCTCCTCCGACACCGAGGAGGACTCCCTTCCTGCCAACAAATGTAAGAAGGTACGTGGCTCTGCTTCTCCCCAACCTCGTATCGACCACAGTCACCACAGCGGGGTCCTGCGGAGCCCTCTCCCTGGGCATGTGCCCCTTCTCAGAGGAGGGATATGCTGCTCAACCCCGGGGTGGGCCGGGACTGGAGCCCCGGCTCCTGCTGCTGACCGAGTGTTTCTCCTCTGACATCCTGTCTGGGCCTGCCAGGCCAGTGTCAGGGCACTGCCTCCCCTCACACACCCAGGCCTCTGCCTCCCATCCTCAGACCCCAGAACTCGCATCAGCAGGTCGATGGCACACGTGGGCCTGGGGTCTGAATGGCGGCACCTCCACCCGAGCCAGCCACAGGACGTGGCAGCCAGCCTCCCTCCTGTGCCGGACGCTCCCTCAGTGTCCTGATTCCAGGCCCTTGTTTGCAGGAGATCATGGTGGGACCTCAGTTCCAAGCTGACCTCAGCAGCCTGCACTGGAACCGGCACTGTGAGAAGAGTAAGTGGGGCCCGGGGCGGGGAACTCACTTCTGCAGGGGAGGGGCCCGTTTGGACGGCAGATCGTTGGGCAGTCTGAGGGGCCCAGCCTGGTCAGGTGCCCGCCCTTTGTGGCTTGCTGGGCAGCCGAGCCTGTGGCTGCAGGAAGTGGAGGTTCTCTTGACTGCGGTGGGCCTGTCGATGCCTGCCCCTGCCCACTCTGCCCAGCTCTGTCCGTCTCTTGGGGTCTGCTCCTGTCAACCCGTGCAGCCAGACCCTCAGCAGTCCATCCTGCCCCGCCCTTGACTCCAGCCACCTCCCCCCAGCCAGGGCCACTGCCTTCGCCAGCTCTCTGCCCCGAGGTGCCTCCTCAGGAGCCCCAGGTCAGACGGGCTCTCCGGAGAGACCTGCTGGGTGTCGTGCGGCTTCCCCTGCCTGGCTCCCAGCCTCTGCAGGGCACTCCCTGTCCTGGACCCGATCTTCGTCTTTTTCCCACTGGAGTTCAGAGCCAGGCTGCTCTGGCCCCTTCCAGGCATGGACTCAGGTGCTCACTGACTTGGGTCTTGTCTTTCCCTGGAGCCCTTGGAGGCCCTGGGCCAGTGCTCCCAGCTCAGGAGCCTTCTCCAAGGTGATTCCATGGCTGGGATGGACGCGTGTGAGAGGAGGACGGAGGCAGGCAGGGGCAGCCAAGCTGGGACATCCAGAAGGCAGGGTCAGAGGGGACACGGGACCCTCACCCAGAAAAGGCACCTGCAGTCACACTCTAGGTGGAGCCCTGGCCTCGGAGCCTGTCGTCAGGGCCCTTTCCCAGCCCTGACTCACCCCATGAGGGTGCCCTGTCCTCGGCAGCCAGCACACTTCAGCCACGGGATGCCGCCGGCCACTCCCACGCTGTGTGACGTCTGTGCCGTGGGAGCCTTCTGCGGGCTGGTGTCTCACGTATTTCGCTGTGGTGCTTGGTTTGGGCGCCACGTTTGCCACCCCTCCTGCCGTGGGCTGCTGTCACGGTTGGGTTCGTTTGTGGGCCGTGAATGCGCTCGTGCCTGGTTCGTGGATAGAGCGCTCAGTCCTCGATGGACAGCAGGGAGTCGCACGGTAGGTGTGTGCTGGGGTCACACGTGCTGCCCACGTTTCTCAGTCGTGGTTTGTGGGAGTCGCTCACGTTCTCAGCGTTTGACCCCGAGGGTGAACTTGCCTGAGTTGAGATGGACTCTTGTCGCGTTGTGTCTTTCATTGGCATTTCCCTGGAGAGTGTGCTCGCCACTTGGATATTCTCTTTGTGCGTGCCCAAAGCTTTCCCCGTTTCTGACTTGGGTGGTCTTTCTCTCTGATTTGTGGAGTGACTTACACATTCTGGAAGCGAGTCCTCTGTGGGCTTTGAGCACTGCTGCTGTGTGCTCCAGTTTGTGGCTTGCCCGTTGACTCTCTTGGTGGTGTCTTCAGTAAAGCCCAGCTTACCGATCTTCATTTTAAAAGTAACGTGTTTGTGTCCTGTTTAAGAGTCGTTGCTTGCCTTCAGGCTCTTGAAGGTACTCTTCCAGGTTTCATTCTAGAAGCTTTATTGTTTCCCTTTCACATTTAAGGCCGTGATCCAACTTAATTTAAATTTTGGTGTATGGTGGAGAAGGCTGTGGCTCACCCTGTAATCACGGCACTCTGGGAGGCCGACGCAGGTGGATCACTTGAGGTCGGGAGTTTGCGACCAGCGTGTCCAACATGGTGGCACCCTGTCTCTACCACAAATACAAAAATTAGCCAGGCATGATGGCGCTCGCCTGGAGTCCCAGATACACGGGCGGCTGAGGCAGGAGAATCGCTTGAACCACAAGGCGGAGGTTGCAGTGAGCTGAGATTGCGCCACTGCACTCCAGCGTGGGCCACAGAGCAAGACTCCATCTCAGAAAAATAAAAAAATAAATGAATTTTGGTGTATGGTGCTAGATGGTATGAAGCGTGGGTTAGGGAACTGTTTTCCCATACGGATATGCAGTTGCTCCAGCACCACACATTGAAAAGTCCGTGGCCAGGCGCCGCGGCTCTGTCTCCAAAAGAAAAAAAAAGCCCATTCTCCCCCACTGAGTTGCAGCAACACCTTTGTGATAAATCAAGTGTCTGTACACTGTCTCCCTTCTCTCACCCTGAGTCATGCCACACTGTCGCAATTGTTCCACGTTACACGTGAGTCCGAGGCTTTGTAAGTTTTCCTTGTATGTATATAAGTTTAAGAGTAAAATTATTTTTTCGGCAACTGACAGGTTTTATTATTTATTTATTTATTTTAGAGACAGAGTTTCACTCTTGTTGCCCAGGCTGGAATGCAATGGCGCAATCTCAGCTCACCGTGACCTGCACCTCCCGGGTTCAAGTGGTTCTCCTGCCTCAGCCTCCTGAGTAGCTGGGATTTCAGGCATGCGCCACCACGCCCGGCTAATTATTTTTTATTTTTAGCAGAATTGTTGTTTCCCCATGTTAGCTAGGCTGGTCTCGAACTTCTGATCTCAAGTGATCCTCCCGCCTCGGCCTCCCAAAGTGCTGGGATTACAGGTGTGAGCCACCGCATCCAGCCCTGACAAGTTTTAATCTTAAAACTTCGGTGGATATACAACTTGTTAGTTGCCTCAAAAATATTTGCTAGGGTTTTGATTAGGCTTGCATTGAATCTTTAATTTGGGGAGAATTGATACTCCACTCTGGGGGTTTTTACCTCTCTGGTAAGACCTTTATTCTTAGCAATGTTACGGTTTTCAGTATAGCATCTTTTTTTTGAAATGGAGTCTCCCTTCATCACCCAGGCTCGAGTGCAATGGCATGATCCCAACTCCCTGCAACCTCCGCCCCCCAGGTTCAAGCAGTTCTCCTGCCTCAGCCCCTGGAGTAGCTGGGATGACAGGTGTCCGCCACCATGCCCAGCTATTTTTTGTATTTTTAGTAGAGACAGGGTTTCACCATGTTGGCCAGGCTGGTCTCCAACTCCTGACCTCAGGTGATTGACCGTCTGGGCCTCCCCAGGTGCTGGGATTACAGGCGTGAGCCGCCACGCCCGGGCTGCTTCTTCATTTTCTAAATTTGTGCTGGCTAGTCCAGTGCAGGCGTGGAAAGATGTACTGTTGGAGGACATCCCTGTCTTGGTCTCAGACTTGGAAAAAGTGGCGTTTCCCCTGTTGAATAGGGTGTTGGCGGTGAGATTTCCGTGGATGCTCTGTCAGATGAAAGCTCCCTCTCTGTTCCTGGCAGCTGGCAGATGTTTTCATGAATGTGTGTTGAATTGTTTCAAATGCTCTTTGTGCATGGATTGAGATGGTCCTTTTCTCTTTTATTGTGCTAATGCAGTTCGTTACATAAACTGACTTCCTTTATTTTATTTATTTATTTTTGTGAGACGGAGTTTTGCTCTTGTTGCCCAGGCTGGAGTGCGGCGGTGCTATCCCAGCTCACTGTGACCTCCGCCTCCTGGGTTCAAGCGATTCTCCCGCCTCGGCCTGCCGAGTAGCTGGGATTACAGGCATCCGCCGCCAGGCCCGGCTAATTCTGTATTTTTTGCTAGAGTTGAGGTTTCTCCATGTTGGCCAGTCTGGGCTCGAACTCCCAGCCTCAGATGATCCTCCTGCCTCGGCCTCCCAAAGTGCTGGGATTATAGGCGTGAGCCACTGTGCCTGGCCCATAAATGGATTTTTCAGACGTTAAATTAACTACGCATTGTGGAATAAACGCTGCCTGGTCGGGAAGTATTCTCTCTTGTGTTTGTGTGTCACATGCAATTCATTGGTGAATTGCCTACTTGCTAAAATTTGTTTGTAACCCCAGATCAATGCTGGCAACACCGTGGTGGTCAGTCGCCGGCGGATGTGTGGAGCGGCGGGGAAGGTGAACTGCCTGACTTGCACCTCTCAGCCGAGGTGGGATGATGCTTCTCTGCCTGTCTCAGCTCTCTCACTGAGTACTCCTTTCTCACGGTGTACTTCATGCCATTTCACATCTTTGTGCTCTATGTTGGCGATGTGACTGTTTAAAATGGCCCCTCAAGATAGTGCCAAGTTTCTGTCTAGTGTTCCTAAGTGGAAGAAGGCTACGGTGTGCCTTCCAGAGCCGCTCTCAGGGGTGAGCTCTTGTGCTGCTGGCTGTGAGTTCCGCGCTGATGAATCAGCAAGTAGATTGAATACGGCGGCAGTCCCCAGCCGTCTCTGGCACCAGGGACAGGTTTCCTGGACAACGGTTTTTCCACGGGTGGTGGGTGAGGGATGTGGTTCACAATGAACCCTTTCCGCCTCAGATCATCAGGCTTTAGCTTCTCATAAGGACCATGCGGCCTGGATCCCTCGCGGGTGACATTCACGCTCCTGTGAGAATCTGAGGCCACCGCCAACCTGGCGGGAGATGGCGCTCAGGCGGTGATGCTGGCTCACCCGCCGTGCGCCTCCCGCTGTGCGGCCTTCCTAAAGGCCGCGGACCAGCAGGTCGGGAGCCCCTGCAATCACGCATTTTTTAAAACTTAAATTTGGCTGGGTACAGTGGGTCATGCCTGTAATCCCAGCACTTAGGGAGGCCAAGGTGGGCTGATCCCTAGGTCAGGAGATCGAGAGCATCCTGGCCAACATGGTGAAACCCTGTGTCTGCTAAAAATACAAAAATTTTTTGGGCATGGTGGCGCATGCCTGTAATCCCAGCTGCTCGGGAGGCTGAGGCAGGAAAATCGCTTGAACCCGGGAGGCGGAGGCTGCGGTGAGCCGAGATCTCGCCACGGCACTCCAGCCTGGGCCACAGAGCAAGACTCTGTCTCAAAAAAATGTTAAACTTAAGTTGTTTTTTTCTTTTTTTTTTGGAGACAAAGTCTGGCTCTGTGGCCCTGGCTGGAGTGCCGTGGCGAGATCTCGGCTCACTGCAGCCTCCGCCTCCCAGGCTCAAGTGATTCCCATGCTACAGCCTCCCAAGTGGCTGGGACGACAGCTGCGCGTCCCCACACGCCGGCTAATTTTTTTTGTGTGTATGTTTTGTGGGGCCAGGTTTCACCTTGTTGCCCAGGCTGGTCTTGAACTCCTGGCCTCTAGCGTGGTTCATCCCCCTCAGCCTCCCGAAGTGCCGGGATTACAGGCGTGAGCCACAGCGCCTGGTTTGCCGCAAGGCATCTTTCATGGTCGATGAAAATGCAGTATTTCCCTGGGGCAGAGATTCATGCTCCTCGTGAGCACCTGAGTTAATGGAAATCAGCACACAGGTGTTCGATCCCGTCCTTCCTCAGAGTGATTAGCTCACGTTGATGATTTTTGCGTGTATGCTCGTGGAGGGACTGAGCTGCCCTTCTGTTTTTGTTTGCCTGAGTCTGGTCTTGGTCCCAGGGTTCTGCCGTTTTCATGAATGTGTTTGGAAGTGCCTTTTTCCTAACCTCTGGAGGAATTTGTCTAAGACCATTATTTCCTTCCATGGTTCTTCAGTGGAGTCATCTGGGCCTGGGATTTAGTTTTATTTCTGTGAAAGGTTTTGAATTATAAGTTCAATTTATTTATTTAGAGACAGAGTCTGGCCTCTGTCACGCAGGCTGGGGTGCTGTGGCGCGGTCTCTGCTCACTGCAACCTCCGCCTCCCGGGTTCAAGCGCTTCTCCTGCCTCAGCCTCCCAAGAGGCTGGGATTGCAGGCGCCCACCACCGCACCAGGCTAATTTTTGTATTTTAGGTAGAGACGAGGTTTCACCATGTTGGCCAGGCTGGTCTCAAACTCTTGACCTCAGACGATGCTCCTGCTTCAGCCTCCCAAAGTGCTGGGATTGCAGGTGCGAGCCACTGGCCAAGTTCCTTCGATAGAACATTGTTTCCATGGGTTGTGTGTAGGAGGAGTTTACCGTGCTGTGCGCTGTTGGCCCTGCTGGCATCAGGCTGTCATCAGAACCTTTCGCATCCTTCCCAGGATCTGTGGGGCGTCCCCTTTTTGATTCCTGATACTGGTGATTTGCACTTCCTCCTTTTTCTTGTACCCCGGATCAGCCTTCTGAGGAGTTTTATCAGTTGTGTTTCTCTTTACGGGAAACTCACTGTAGCCTTGTTCATGTCTCTCTGTTGTTGGATTTCTGTTTTTTGTTAAACGTGCGCTCTGAATGAGGAGACCCCCAGACAGGCTTTGTGTGAGCAACGTGGCTGCTTATCCACCCGGGCGCGGGCGTGCTAGTCCAGAGAGTCAGCGCAGGGCGGCAGGATGGGAGCTGGTCTTGCAGGTGTGGGGTGGACGGTGGGAAGCTGCAGAAGTTACAGCGAGGGCGGCTTTTGCAAGCTGGGAGGGGGCCGAAGGGCCTGGAGTCACGAGCTTGGCCGTGGTTAGCTGCCAGGTCTAGTTGCCTCATCAGCTGCGGCAGGAAGAAGGAACGGTGGAAGAACGTCTCAGGTCAGTGAGGCCCCGCCCCCCAGGGGTTGATCGCTCTCCTTTTTGTGGTTTTCCAGTTACTTCAGAACTCGTCTGGAGTGTACGTGCGCATCACAGAGGTTACCCTGCGGGTCCGTAAAAGGTCTTACGTGTTTTACTTATTTTTTCTTTTCTTTTTTTTTTGTGACAGAGTCTTGCTCTGTTGCCCAGGCTGGAGTGCAGTGGTGCCATCTCGGCTCACTGCAACCTTCGCCTCCTGGGTTCAAGTGATTCTCCTGCTTCAGCCTCCCGAGTAGCTGCGATTTCAGGCGTGCGCCACCACACCCGGCTAATTTTTGTGTTTTTGGTGGAGACGGGGTTTCCCCATGTTGACCAGGCTGGTCTCGGACTCCCGACCTCATGATCCACCCGCCTCGGCCTCCCAAAGTGCTGAGATTACAGGCCTGAGCCCCCGCGCCCGGGCCTCTACCTGATGTTTAATTGAATTACACTGTGGTCAGAAAACAGACTCTAATTTCAGTTCTTTGCAGTTAGTTGCGCCCCGCGTTATGGCCAATATTTAATCTGTTTTGGTCAATGTTCTACGTGTTTGAAAAGAATGTGTGTTGCGCGGTTGTTGGGTGGAGTTCTCCGTGTATTTCCCGCGGCGAGTTGGGTGACTGTCGTTCACACCGTCGGCATTCTCCCTCAGGTGTGCGGCTGCTTTTTGTTTTTACCGAGAGATGTGTAAGGATCGTCGTTTCCCTTTTGATTCTGCCCGTTTCTTCCTCACGTTGCAGCCGTGTTAGGTACACAGACATTAAGACTGCTTTGTCTTCCTGTTGAATTGTTCTTCTGTCCTTGCGAAATGCCTTCTGTAGCAATCCCGTTCTTACCGTACCTGAGTACTTGACCCGCCGTAAGTGTTACTTGGCAGCTTTTTGTAGGTTTGTTGAGCGTTTGCATGGCTTTTCCCATTCTTTTTACCATTCTGTATTTTTTATTTGAAGTGTATTGTCTGTAAATGGCATGTTTAGATCTTTCTTTTTTTGAGATGGAGTCTCTGCAGTCCAGTGGTGCAGTCTCCACTCACTGCAACCCCTGCCTCCGGTTTCAGCAATTCTCCCACGTTAGCCTCCAGAGCAGCTGTGATTACGGGTGCCCGCCACCACGCCCCGCTGAGTTTTGTGTTTTTAGTAGAGATGGGGTTTCACCATGCTGACCAGGCTGGCCCCCAAAATCTAGACCTCAAGTGACCTGCCCACCTCAGCCTCCCAGTGTACGCGCGAGCCACCGTGCCCAACTAGATTTTTTTTTTTTTTTTTTTTGAGACGGAGTTTC
>NW_016108282.1:60203-61708 GCF_001604975.1 Cebus imitator
CATGTTGACCAGGATGGTCTCGATCTCTTGACCTCGTGATCCACCCGCCTCGGCCTCCCAAAGTGCTAGGATGACAGGCGTGAGCCACCGCGCCCGGCCTTCTTTTTTTGAACTGGTTTTACTGTGATGTGCGTGTGCACACGTGCCTTTGTGTGTCCTTGTGTTTGCCCGAGCGCCCTGGCTCTGGGGTTGGCGTCAGTCGTCAGTTTTGAAGAATCCTTGGCTCTCATCTCTTCAGAGCTTGTGCCGCCGCCTCACTCTTTGCCTGTTCTGTGACTCGTCTGCGCGTCTCCGAGGTTGCTGAGCTGTCTTAGGCCTGCCCCAAACTCTGCTCTTTCTTTGTAGGCGCTCGGCTTCTTTCTGACCCCACTTGTTTGGCCTCGTGCTGCGCTGAGGCTGCTGGTAAACTACTCCCTGGGTCCATGCATTTTCCAACCCCGGAAGGTCCTTGAGATTCTTCTGTGTAAACTTCAGGTCTCTGTGGAGACAAGCCGGCTTTTTGTCTTTTTTCTTAACATGCTGATCCCAGGTAGATGTCTTCGTGTGCCGGCGCTTCATGTCGGCTGTTGTGTAGACCTGCTTTGTGGTCTGATGTTTTCTGGTTTTATTTGGAGACAGCTCTTGCTCTGCTGCCCGGGCTGGAGTACAGTGGCACATTCGTGGCGCATGGCAGCCGTGACATCCTGCGCTCGAGTGCTTCTCCCACCTCAGCCTCCCACGTGGCTGGGACTACAGGCAGGTACCACCAGGCCTGGCCACTTTTGACATTTTCTGTGGAGTTAGAGTGTGCTGGTCTCAAGCTCTGGCCTCAACTGGTGCTCCCACCTCAGCCTCCCCGACTGCTGGGGCTGCAGGCGTGAGCGTTTTTCCGTGGTTTTCCCCACTCTTCACGTGCCAGGCTGCACGTGGCGCTGCTTTTCTCCAGAGATGACCTCTTCTCGGAGACCACCTTGGTCCAGGCAGGGCTCAGGCGGGGCCTGAGGAGACAGAGAGAGGTGGCTGTGGGGTCTGCCCGCGGGGACCAGGAGAGGCCCTGCCTGCGGACACAGCACCAGCCCGGGAGCCGCTGCCTGTCAGCTCCCGGCGGTGGAGAGTTTCCTGTCAGAGCGGCTTCTCCGCGTGCATTTCTCAGTGTCTTCCCTTTGCACTGATGGCGTTTGTTATTTGTTGGCTTGCTTTGTTTGGGTTCCTGTTCCTCTTTCATGGATAATCGAGAGGGGCCGGCACTTGTCCCAGACCTGGCCCCGAACTCTCCTGTCTTGTCCCCGGCCACGTCCCTCCCTGCAGCTGGAGGCTGCCCCCCTCCCTTTGCTGAAAGCTGACTGCGTCTGAAGTTGTGGACCTTTCCTCCCCTGTTAGCCCATCCACCACCAGTACCAGCTGCCGGGGGCAGGACGTGTCCCCAGTGCTGATGCACATTCGGGCCATGGCTCTTCTGATCCCACGGTTTAGTGCGATGGTGCTTGTGGGGGCTCCTGCTTGTCCACGGGACCCAGGCCCCAGCT
>NW_016108282.1:64634-65366 GCF_001604975.1 Cebus imitator
ACCTTGTAGCTGTGCAGCCTGAAGCCAGCCTCACCTCACTGGGGTCACTCCTTACATCACCCTCTGCAGAGCCCTCGCTGGGTCGTCCCCCGCCGCAGATCTAGGCTGCCCGCAGCTTCCTCTGACCCCCTGGCTGGATCAGGTGCCCCTGACGACCGCTCATGGCTGCCTGCGTTTGGTCATGAGGATACAGGCCTGTGTCTGGTGCCCGGAGCCTGCCCTGGACCCAGCCTCACCAAGCCCAGGAGGAGCGAGCGACAGTGCCCCCGGGGAAAGGACGGGGGCGGGACAGTGCCGCTTTCCTGTCCCTGCGTGTGTGGGTGCGGAGTGGGTTCCTGCAGCGTGACCCTTGCCCTCTGCTTGTGCAGTCTATGAGAACGAAGACCAGCTGCTCTGGGACCCCAGCGTCCTCCCCGAGAGGGAGGTGGAGGAGTTCCTGTACAGGGCCGTGAAGAGACAGTGGCACGAGACGGTCGGGCCGCAGCTCCCGGAGGGGGAGACCGTGAAAGACAGTGAGCAGGTGGGCGCTGCCGTGCGCGGGACGGGCTGAGGGGCAGGGAGGGCAGGAAGGAGCCACGGGTCAGGCGTGGGGGGCTGGGCGTCGGAACAGGCACTCAGGCCGGGAGGGGCCAGTTAAAACCAGGTATCGGAGGAGGAGGCGCAGATGCATCCCGATAGCTCTGCAAGGGGATGTAGACACCCTGACGTCTCTCCCTGGATGGAGGTGTAGAC
>NW_016108282.1:65986-71145 GCF_001604975.1 Cebus imitator
GACATCACTGGGGATGAGTGGTGTGGTCCGCCCTGGATACCCCTCCCTGAGGGGTATAGACGGTTCTTGCTGTCGGCTCCTGGGTGAGCCCGTGGGAAGAATGTACACGCTTTCTCCCCAGGCGCTGTACGAGTTGGTAAAGTGCAACTTCAACGTGGAGGAGGCCCTGCGGAGGCTGCGGTTCAACGTGAAGGTGATCCGAGGTGAGCGGCGCCCGGGCGTGCTCCTCCGCCGCCCTGCCCTGGGCGCCGCTGACCCGTCTCCCGGCCGTTTTTGCAGATGGGCTCTGTGCGTGGAGTGAGGAGGAGTGCAGGAACTTTGAGCACGGCTTCCGTGTGCACGGAAAGAACTTTCACCTGATCCAGGCCAACAAGGTGCGGGCGCCGCTGCCCTCTTCCTGCCAGGCTCCGTCTGGTGGGGGGCCTCCTCCGTCTGGGGGCGGTTCTCCATCTGGGGAGGGGCTTCGGCATCTTGGAAGGGGCTTCTCCATCGGGGAAGGAGCTTCTTGATCTGGTAGGGGGTTCTCCTGGGTCAGGGGAGGGGCTCCTCGATCTGGGGAGGGGCTTCGGCATCTTGGAAGGGGCTTCTCCACAGGGGGTGCTTCTCCATCTGGGAAAGGGCTTGATCTGGTGGGGGGTTCTTCATCTGGGGGGGAATTCTCTGTCTGGAAGGGGCTTCTCCATCGGGGAAGGAGCTTCTTGATCTGGTAGGGGGTTCTCCTGGGTCAGGGGAGGGGCTTCTCGGTCAGGGGAGGGTCTCCTCTGTCAGGGGAGGGTCTCCTCTGTCAGGGGAGGGTCTCCTCTGTCTGGGGAGGGTCTCCTCAGTCTGGGGAGGGACTCCTCAGTCTGGGGAGGGGCTTCTCTATCTGGGGAGGGGCTCTGCAGTCAGGGGAGGGGCTGAGGGTCAGCAGGCACACAGCACACGGCTGACTGCAGGCCTGAGCCCCGTGTCCACCTCCTCACTGCATGCCCATTGCTGTCTTCTCTAGTTTCCTCTACTGACTGCTCTGGGTCCCCTTCCAGTCCCCAAAAGAACAAGGCTCTGGTTTTGGGAAGGAATGTGTCAGAAGCGGAATTCCAGTAGTCCATCTCACGTTCCACCCATGGGCACCTCATTTCCACGTCCATGTCCTCAGACAGGAGCCTGCTGGCTCTGTGCCCAGCACTGACCCCACAGCAGGACCCTGATGCCTGACACCAGGGGACCAGGGGCCTCGGGGTTCCCTCCTCCTGGGACCTAGGTCCTTCTGCCACCCAGGGAAAACGCTCACAACAGGCGGGTGCTGCCGGGTGCCAAGGCCACTGTCCCTGCCTAGGCTTTGGCCTCATCCTCTGTGGGTCTCTGCACGTCCTGCAGGAATGCCCTCTGTCCTGTGGCTTCTGGAGTGATGAGGTCCAGCTGTGATAACCGAGTGACTTAGAAGGAAACGCGCCACCCTCCAAGTTCCAAATTCAGAGTCCTTTATTAATCAGCTGGCGACCAAGAGTCAGCTCACGCTCAGAATCTCCTGGCCCCGAGGAAGGGGCTTGACTTCCCTGTATACCTTGACTTCGGTAGGGGTGGGGGAGCCTAGCTGAAGAGGGTTTTACAGAAGCAGATCAGGCAAGTTAGTTGGTAACCAGCGGAGGAGGTGCCCAGGATTGTTGGCTGCTAAGGGTGTTTCCAGACAGTCACCAGCGGGGCTTGGAAGAGAGTTACACACCGCGCAGGTGTGCTTGCCAGGCAGGACGCAGTTACATTGTCATATGGTGGGATGAGCACAGGGTCAGCGTGGCCCAGCTACGCACCCAGAGGGGTTGTGGTCGGGAGGGGGAAGCTCGGAGTTTACAGCTAAGATGGGGTCAGTGATGCTGGCCCAGGGCAGGCTATTACACAGCCTCTTGCCAGAGTCAGACATCTCTGGCTGAAAACCTTCCCGTGGCTGACCCGTGGCTTCTCCGCCTCTGTGCACGCCCCTCTTGGGCACTCAGCCCCCTCAGGACCGGCGGCTGTGGCCGCTTCCGCCTTGTGTCCCGGGGCCTGATGCCTTCTGAAGGGAGGAGGCGCCTCCCCGGGCTGGTTGTGCCGCACAGGGCGTTCCTCTGTGACTGCGGCAGCCGTGGACTGTCCTCGTGGACTTCAGCACCACGTGGTGCTTGGATTGGAGGCAGCTAGGACGGGTGTGGCTGCAGGGCAGCAGGGTTGCTGGCTGTGTCGGTAGCTCCGGGCGGGGGCTGTGTGTAGCCAGCACACGATGCGCTGCTGTGTCTGGAACGGGGCTGGGAGCTGGTGTTTATTTCAGCCTGGCCTTTTCCTGGGCAGCTCCCTCATGACGGGCATGTAAGGGTTGCCCTCTGGAGAGGTTCTTTTGGTCTCGCTCCCAGGCAGGACCCCACGCTGTGCTTGCAGGGGGAGCACTGGGTGTCCTGGTTCTGGTGGCGGTGGGTTGGATAACCAGGGCATGTACAGGTGAGGGGTCTTTTCCACCTCCCCAGCAGGGGCCTCAGCCTCAGGCTCGCTGTGGGACAAGCCTCCTGGGCGGAGAGGCAGGAGGTGTGGGCAGGTGTGCGTCCAGCTCTGTGCCAGGTGCTGCGTGGAACACGCTTGCCCCGTGTCTCTTCTCGTCTCCCCGACCGCCTGACGTGTGCGTTTTGGTCTTTACGTGCTGCGTTGTGAATTTTGAGTCGGGTTCCCAGAACCTGTGTGTCCTTCTGTGGTGTCTTGCGCGCACTTGGGAAGCACTCACTCGGCGCTGGAGGGACGTGTTTGGTGGGAGAGCAGGCGCTGCGGGCTGTGCCTCCCCCGCCCAGTCGGGGGCCCTGTTCGGGAGTCTGTGGACCCTGGAGGACTCGCGTGTGTGGCGGATGCTGCAGAGAGCAAAGAGGGGTCTCAAACCAGGAGCTGGGGGGCCCTGCAGGGGCTCGGGACAGAAGTCAGTGCCACACGCTGCAAGTCCCCATTGGCTCGTGGTGGGCACAGCCCGTGGGCCTGAGGAGGGTCATGGGGGGTCTTGCCTTACCTGAGCACAGTGGGTGCTGTCCTAGGAGACGTCCTGGGTCGGGGGTGCAGGGGCTGGCGGCTGGGGACGCAGGTGACACCGGGCCCCTCCCCGCAGGTGCGCACGCGGTCGGTGGGCGAGTGCGTGGAGTACTACTACCTGTGGAAGAAGTCCGAGCGCTATGACTACTTTGCCCAGCAGACGCGGCTCGGCCGGAGGAAGTACGTCCCGTCTGGAACCACGTGCGTGCAGCTGCTCCCCAGCAGTAACCGTGGGAGGCCACCCCGCCGGGGGTGGGCACGTGGGCGCCTGGGTGGCACCCCCCCGGGTGGGGGCGTCCCTTCTCTCAGCTGCCCCTGCCCTTCATGGCGCCCTCTCCCCACAGGGACACAGACCAGGACCTGGATGGCAGTGACCCTGACGGCCCCGGTCGCCCCCGCCCTGAGCCAGACGCCCTGGCTGGGATGCACACGGGTGAGGCGTGGGGAGCGTCTGCTGCCTTGGGGGTGGCTGCTGGTCTAGAGCTGGGAGGCCTGATGGAGCCCCTGTCCCTGGCGCCCGGGAGGGGTGGTCGAGGGCCTGCCATGTGTTGTGGATGTGGCTCTGCGCACCTGGCCAGGAAAGGGGAGGGCACGGACAGTGCTTACCTGGGCTTGCTTAAGGGGTGTCTCTGGCTGACCCCCGGGGAACCCCACATGGTCGGGGGGTGCTTTCCAGGCCTTGGTGTCCTGGGAGGGCCTGCCTGCCCCTCGCTAGGGACCTAGCCCCGTCACTGGGACACTCAGGAGGGACAGGGTGTCGGAGCCCTCGCTGACATCTTGCACCTGAGGCCACCACGGAGCCTGCCGAGGCCTCGGGGGTGGGGTTCTCACCATGTCCGAGGGTGGAGACCTGCGGGGCGGGTGGGGTGCAGACAGGGACCCTTTGATTCCTGGCCCTGCGTTGAGGTGGTTGAGTCTCGGGAGGGTCGCCCCATTTCCAGAATCCGGTTGTTTGCCCAAGGGTGCCCACATCTCCCTGCTCCCTAGTTCACTGCCCCAAGCATCGTTATACCCAAGTCTATCGTATTGTGCTCTGGTTTTAAAGACGTGGGTTGTGACCCATTCGGTGATTTTATGACCTTTTAAAGCTGGGGACCTCAGCCTGGGGTCTCACAGACGTCAGTGTAACTGGTTTGTTTTGTGTTTGTGCAGAGGCTCTTTTGAGGTCCACAGGCTTTGCTGGACCCAGCAAGGTTAGGTGGGCGCCCGCCCGGTCCACAGCCGCCGTGCAAGGCTGCGGCCCAGTGCCCGTGGGCCGGCCCCATTCTCTGCTGCCTTCTCTTACAGAGCCCCTGAGCGTGGATGGCACAACCAGTGGTCTTGGTGAGCCTGGAGTGGCCTCTGGCGGCCCCCCGTCCTCGGAGCCGGGGCCCTGTTCCTTCCAACAACAGCTGGACGAGCCCCCCGCTGTGCCCCTGCCCCGTCTGCCCCCAGCCCCGGCCGACGCAGCCTCGTACCTGCCAGCTGTCGCTGCTGCGGAGACAGACGCCAGCCCGAGGCTGGCCGTGGACTTCGCCCTGCCCGAGGAGCTGCCCCTCATCCCCAGCCATGTGGACCTGGGCGCGGACCCGGAGGAGACGGTGGCCCCTGCCCAGGTGGCTTTGTCAGTCACCGAGTTTGGACTCATCGGCATTGGGGACGTGAACCCCTTCCTGGCCGCCCACCCCACGTGCCCGGCCCCCGGGCTACACTCGGAGCCCCTGTCACAGTGAGTGCTGCCCTGCACCCCAGCTGAGGTCCCCCCAGCCCTCGGGCTGAGCTGAGGAAGGGGGCGGGTTTGCCCGAGGGCCCGAGGACAGTGTCGCTGCGCCAGCAGGCCCTCGGGGTTTCTTTAGGTTTCTTCTCTGCTTCTGACTTCATTTTGCACTTCCCGCTAGAGAATACATTCCTGTGGTCCACGTTCTCCACAGACGGGGCAGGCGCCGGGCTCTCCCACCCCTGCCCCAGCCGCCAGCTCCCCCAGAGCACGGGGCCCTGCTGCTCTAGGGGCTTGTTCAGGCTGCTCCCACCAGCGTGGGTTCTGGGAGGCAAGGCTCAGTCAGCCCTCGGCACCAGGCCGTGTGGACATGTTAGTGTCACTGACACCGTGTAGGTTCTGGGTGGGGGCAAGGCCGGGAGGCTCAGTCAGCCCCCGGCACCAG
>NW_016108282.1:71260-75412 GCF_001604975.1 Cebus imitator
TGGGTGGGGGCAAGGCCGGGAGGCTCAGTCAGCCCCCGGCACCAGGCCGTGTGGACATGTGGGCCTCACTGACTCTGCTTCTCTCTTGGTCTCCCCTGCAGCTGTAACGTGATGACCTGTTGATTCCTGGCCCTGGGCGGGCGTGTGTGGCCCAGACTGGACTTGGTGCTGCTGCTGGCCCGCCTCGGTCGGTCTTCTGACCCCTTCCCCCCTCTCAGGCCTTGGGGCAGCACCTCCTCTGCTTCAGAACACGTCGGGACTGGGATGAGGGGCTGGGCCGTGAGCCCCTGCGCCGGACCACACAGACTGGACCCAGGGCCACACCCAGCACCGTCAGCGCCCGGCACTGCTGTCCGGGTCCAGGCTGCTGCCTGCACGTGGGGTCCATCCGGCGGCCAGGGACAGAAAGACCCGGCCCTGGGGACACCGGGCAGAGCCGGACGCCTAGTCCCCTCCAGCCAGCAGAGGCGAGAGAAGGGGCCGCTGCCCCGGTGGGGAGACGGCAGGACGCCCCGCCCCGCACCAGCAGCCTCCGCCGGGGCGCCCTCAGCTCCCTGCTCGGCTCCGTCTCCACACCTGGCAGGGCCGCGGGCTGCCCCAGCCGGGGGGTCGTGCACGGGCAGCTGCTTCTCAGTGCCAACCCTGTGGGGCACAGAGCCATATACCTCGCTGTCCGGCGCCCCCCAGCCTCGCCACCCACCCCGTCGTCTCCACTTCAGGAAAAGCCGCACTTTACACCCCCACCTGCCTCCTCCCCTCCATCCCTGCTCCCCGATCCTGAGAGGTTGGGGTGGGGGCCCCTCAGCAACCCCAGACGTGGGTTTGAGGAGACAGGTGGCTCACACCCCGTTTCTGCCCTCCCCCGGTACCAAGGCAGGGCCCCCAGAGGAGCCGCCGCCCTCGCTGCCACGCGGGCCCGACTCCAGCCCGCTTGCCCAGCCCTGCAGGCTTTTCTTCTGTGGGCGCGCCCCGCACGCTGGCTCGGAGTCCTGTCCTCCCCGCCCCCGTCTGTCTGTTTACACGTTGGAGTGGGGTCCTCCGTGGGCGGGTGCCGTCGGCCTCTTGTGCCCGAGCACCTTTCCGAGTGGACTCGACCACCCTCACCCCCACCAAGGACCACACTGTGAAGTGATAACTGCCTTGAACCCCCCTTGCTGTTTTATTTATTAAACTTGATTTGAAGCCCAGGGCGCCGTCTGGTGGACTGGGTGGGGCCGGGATGGCGGGTGTCCTCATCCCCTGCCTCGGGCCCGTGCGTCTGTTCTACGATCTGGGGTAAGCTGTGATCCACGCAGGCAGGGGTCCAGTGAGGGGACGGCGTGGTGGGCCGTGCATCCGCGCTCCATAAGGGGAATGTGGGCACGACGCCGGGGTGCGTGTGGGGGGCCCACGTCTGCCGAGTGGTGGTCAGGGCAGTGCCCGGGAAGTGACATTTGAGCTGAGCCTGAAGGAGGATGGGCCTGCTTTGCCAAAATTCAGCGGAGTCCTGGCAGTTACCACGGCAGACACGGAGGTGACAGGCCTGGGCTCCCAGAGGCTGCGGGCACAGAGGGCAGGCACGGGGCGCGTGCGCACCGCGGGTCAGGAGGCCAGTTTTGTTCTTGGTGTGGAAGCCACTGGAGGTCTGCGTTGTTCACGGCTCTGCAGGGGCTGTTCAGACCGTGTTGGCATCTCCACGTCAGTGAGGGCGACGCGGGCAGGCTGACGGCGTGTGTGGAGGCCTCCGTGAGCATGTGAGGGGCTGCCCCCAGTTGGGAGGTGATTGGGTTGGCCTGAGGGAGGATTGGAAAGGAGAGGGGCCAGGACCACTTGTGTGATGGTTATGGGAGTCGGGTCTCCGGTGAGCCAGCGCCATGAGCTGTGAGACCCAGTGCCAGCCGCTGGGCAGCCTGGACGTGTGGGGGTGGGCTGTGGAGCAGTTTTCTTTTTTTTCGAGGTGGAGTCTCGCTCTGTAGCCCAGGCTGGGGTGCAGTGGCCCAGTCTTGGCTCACTGCAGCCTCCGCCTCCCGGGTTCCAGCGATTCTCCTACCCTAGCCTCCCAAGCAGCTGGGATTACGGGCATGCGCCACCATGCCCAGCTAGTGTTTGTATTTTTTTAGTAGAGACAGGGTTTTATCATGTTGGCCAGGCTGGTCTTGAACTCCTGACCGCGTGATCCACCCACCTCGGCCTCCCAAAGTGCTGGGATTACAGGTGTGAGCCACCGCGCCTGGCCCCGGTTTACATTTTGCTTCAGACTGGGAAGGCGTTCTGTCTTCTGGCCCGCCCTGCCTCCCGCGGGAAACCTTCAGTCCTCTCTTGGTTTTTTCCTCTGCCAGCTTTGACAACGTTTCGCTCCCGCTGGTTTTGAGAAGTTGGACGAGGACGTTCTGTGGTGGACACGGACACTGTGTAGTCTTTGAGGCCGGCCTCTTCCATGTTCATTTCAGGCTCCTCCATATCTTTTTGTGGCTCACGGCCTATTTCTTTTTTTGAGATGGAGTCTCCCTCTTGTTGCCCAGGCTGGAGTGCAGCGGCGCAATCTCGGCTCACCGCAGCCTCCGCCTCCCGGGTTCAAGTGATTCTCCTGCCTCAGCCTCCCGAGTAGCTGGGACTACAGGTGCATGTCACCACACCTGGCTAAGCTTTGCAGTTTTAAGTAGAGACAGGGTTTCTCCATGTTGGTCAGGCTGGTTTCCAACCACTGGGGTTACAGGCGTGAGCAACACACCCGGCTCCTCCTCCTCTTCTGAAGTAGATTTTTACAGGATACAGAATTCTGAGTGGACAATGTTTTTCTTTTGGCGTGTTAAAGTTCTGTTCACGCCTGCTCTCTATTGTCTGATGAGGAATTTTCTCATTTTTCTGTTTCCCTTAATATATGTAGGGGGAACCCTGAAAGTGCCCTGGCAAGGGTCTGGAGCCTCAGCCTGTTCCCAAGTAAATACTGATTTAGAAGAGAATTAGAAAGGTAGGCACATAGCTATTCCTTCATATAATCATATATAATCTACAGTTACCTCTAAAGATATACACTCAATATAACCTTTAATCCTGCTAGTGACTCTCGGGTTATGAAGCGTGGAACTGCGGTGACACTGTGAACAAAGTGTCCCTAAGTCACGATGCCCTAAGCCCTCTGTCACGCCCGCACAGGGCTGCCGGAGGGCACCTCAGCTATGTATGTGCCCGCGCTGGGGACGCGCCCGCTGTTAGCCAGCTGGGGGAGGAGGCGTCCAAAGTGGCCGAGACGCCTCCTTCCTGGGGAAGTCAGGAGAAGACTCCGCTCCCACAAGCTCCCGCCGTGGCCTGACGGCTGTCGGGGAGACCCTCGGACCCCCGGGGCTCCACTGCCTCCACGTGAGGCCGGCCTCAGCAGCCACGTTCCACGTCCACTCACACGCCCTGCGTCTGCACCTGGTTCCTCTTCTTCTCAGAAGATAATTAATAATAGTAACGTAATCTTAGTGTCCTTGGTATTTCTGACAAATACATGAAGAGCGCTGACGCATTCGGTTTTCTCCTGATCTCGGCTACGTGGAAGTCCTGGGCCCCCGTCTCCAAGACACGAGATTTACGTGACCTGTCACCGGCCACTGTTACCGCCCCGACCTTCCCCGCCCCCTGCTTTGTACTCAGTAAATTAAGTCAGAGCATCCAGGCGGTGGGGGCCACTGCAGGTCCCCGCGCTTCGGCTGGCAGTGGACCCCGAACTCCCGTCCCTCTCTCTGTGTCTGTGTCTCTTATTTCTACGGTTTCTCGTCTCTGCACCTGCAGGGAGGGGCTCAGAGGACCCTATAGGGCTGGACCCTATAAATATGAAATCTCTTTGGACCATATACGTGTTTTTCTTGTATTTTTCGGACTTTGACAGTTTGTGATGTACCTGGGTCTAGTCTTCTGAACTGAGTGACGTCAGCCTGAGGGCGGGTGCATTTTAACAGATTTTGAAGCCTTGACCGTTATTTCTGAAAATGTTTGTTTTCTTTTTCTTCCTTACAGTTCAGTTTCTGGGAGAATATTTCTCAAATTTTTCTGATTTCCCGCTCTGTCTTCCTTTTGGGTCTCTGGTATATGTGCCACATGCTGGGTGTCATCCCACAGGTCTCTCCATCCTCCTGTATCACGGCCATGGTGACCCACAGGTCTCTCCATCCTCCTGTATCACGGCCA
>NW_016108282.1:77192-78626 GCF_001604975.1 Cebus imitator
GTTGGCCAGGCTGGTCTTGAACTCATGAGCTCAGGTAACCCAGCCACCTCAGCCTCCCAGAGTGCTGGGATTGCAGGCGTGAGCCACCGCACCATGCTGGACTGTTCAGCATGCTTCTTCATCAGATCATTTTCCCGTCATCGTCTGTTTGAGAGTCTAAAATTGAGGTGCTGGTGGAAGGTATACTCATCCCCCCTGCTCCCCTGAGATAGAGTCTTGCTCTGTCGCCCGGGCTGGAGGGCAATGGCGCGATCTCGGCTCACTTCAACCTCCACCTCCTGGGTCAAGTGATTTTCCTGCCTCAGTCTCCCGAGTAGCTGGGAGTACAAGCACGTACCACCACACTCAGATGATTTTTGTATTCTCAGTAGAAATGGGATTTCACCATGTCGGCCACGCTGGTCTCAAACTCTTGACCTCATGATCCATCTGCCTTGGCCTCTCAAAGTGCTGGGATTACAGGTGTGAGCCACCGCACCTGGCCCAGATGTTAAACTTTTACGAGCCAGTTCAGGGATGCCTGGGCCTTTAGAAACAGGATTCAGGCGTCATGATCCACATTATGATATTTTGATGCTTCTATTTCCCTGCTACCCGAACTGACCTTATTCTCAGGTGCAGTTCCCACTGTGGTGACTGAGGTGGCACCAGGAACCCCAGGCACACAACCTGGCACCTGTGATTTCTGTGGGAAGCCTGAGTCTTGCCCAACGGTTCCAATAAAACTCCTGGGTGAACCTGGTCACTGGGTCTTGTGCCTGCACCTGCATCAGGAGCCGCCGAACAGAGGGGGTTTTCTGGTTGGCCAGGCCCGGGTCCCTGTTCACGTTCAGTAGCGGGGCGGGCCTCATGGAGAAGGAACAGCAAAAGGGAGTACCCCATGGCCGGCCGGGCGCAGCCACCCAGAGGCACGAGTGCCCTGTTTGTGTGGGGTGAGCACGCAGGTCAGGAGGGCAGTGCGGGAACGCCGTCCCTCTTAGGCTGAGGAATTTGAAACCAGGGGGTGGCAGTGGGGAGCCTTAGCGTTTTTTTTTAGCTGGAGTGGAGACATGTTTCAGGGAGGTTTGATTTGGTTGGAATACCTAAGATAGGTTGGAGCCGGGAGATACCATTGCTCACTTAGGGGATGTCATGTGTTGACTAAGAATGTTCCCGTTCATGGTGTGCTGTGTGGATGTTGGTTGACTAAGCAAGTTCCTGTTCGTGGCGTCCTGTGTGGACGTCGCTGGTTTACTAAGAATGTTCCTGTTCGTGGCATCTTGTGTGGATGTCATTGGTTAAGAACATTCCTGTTCGTGGTGTCTTGTGTGGACGTCGCTTGACTGAGCATGTTCCTGTTCGTGGCATCCTGTGTGGATGTCGGTTGACTAAGCAAGTTCCTGTTCGTGGTGTCTTGTGTGGACGTCGCTGGTTGACTGAGCATGTTCCTGTTCG
>NW_016108282.1:79884-81977 GCF_001604975.1 Cebus imitator
GTCGCTGGTTGACTGAGCATGTTCCTGTTCGTGGTGTTTTGTGTTTCTGTGGGTGCACTAGATGTGCGTAAGACAGGTAAAGGGTGTAGGGGATACTGTTTTGCCCCAGGAAGGCCCTGCCCCTGGCCGTCAGCAGCTGGGTTGACGTGTGGGACTCAAGGTGGGTCGGCCTGGTCACCACTTGCATAGTGCAGCTTCACCTCCAGGCTGGCTGTGGAGTGGTGGAATCATGTCCTTCCCGCAGCCCAGACCCAGGCAGGGGATCTGAAGGACCCGCTCTGCCCCGGGGCTCTTCTGCGTTCGCCCCACACCAGGCTCCTAGGACTAATTGGGCCTCCACCAGACTTGGTCTCGGTAACCTCAGGAGAGCCCGTTCCTCTCTAGAACAAACGGATGGTTCTCAGCTTTTTGGTGACCATAAGGAAAAGTTATTATTTGTTTGTG
The DNA here is from genome assembly GCF_001604975.1 of Cebus imitator. NCBI lineage: Eukaryota > Metazoa > Chordata > Mammalia > Primates > Cebidae > Cebus > Cebus imitator. The sequence goes on from NW_016108282.1 coordinate 80,329, forward strand.
TTAGTTTATTGAATGCTTTCCTTTTACGGAAAGGTCGAGAATTTGCACTCATGAGGTCAGGAGTTTGAGACCAGCCTGGCCAACATGGTGAAACCTGGTTTCTTCTACTAAAGAATACCAAAATTAGCCGCCCGTGGTGGCGCGTGCCTGTAATCCCAGATTACAGGAAAATCCCAGAAATTAAGGTCTTTTGTGACCTCCTACCTGCTAATCAAATATGGAAATCTGTTTTGGACAGAGTCAGTGGCTATCCCAGGAAGCAGGCCTTAGCCAGGGCATCCCTGGAGATTGGACCTCCTGAGAGAGTTTCTGTGGGAGGGAATAGGGGAGGGAGAAAGTTGCCCAGAGCTGATGGTCCTGGCCTGGCCACTGTCCCGGAGCCTCAGCCTCCCAGGCCCAGGCTGTGCTGAGGATGCCCTGGCTCTGGAGGGGGACTGTCTGGGTCCCTACTGACTGACCCAGCTGTTCCTGTCGCCCTGGTGGGCCTTGTGGTTCCTGGGTAGGGTGGCCAGATAAAATACAGGATGTCCACTTAGATTCGAATTGCAGATAAACAAACGTGTGGGCCGGGCGCGGCGGCTCACGCCTGTAATCCCAGCACGTTGGGAGGTCAAGGCAGGCAGACCACGAGGTCAGGAGATCGAGACCATCCTGGCCACCATGGTGAAAACCCGTCTCTACTAAAAATACAAAAAAATTAGCCGGGGGTGGCGGCGTGCGTCTGTAATCCCAGCTCCTCGCGGGGCTGAGGCAGGAGAATTGCTTGAACCCAGGAGACGGAGGTTGCGGTGAGCCGAGATCGCGCCACTGCCCTCCAGCCTGGGTGACAAGAGCAAAACTCCGTCTCATAAAACGAAAAACAAACGAGTAAGTATATCCCGTGCAGTACCTGGGACACGTACTGAAAACCGGTTTGTTGCTCTTCTGGGATTGAGATGTAACTGGGTGTCCCGTCCGTTTGTTTCACAGGCATCAGGACTCAGCGAGGGCGTCCTTGATGTTTCTTTGCTCTGTCCGTCCGTCTGTCCGTCCGGCAGCCCCGTTCCTGGGCTTTCTCAGGAGGGAGCCGGGACCCTGGCATGTGGCGCATCCTCCGTGTGCCCAGCAGAGGGCGCCCGTGCCTCCCGGAGGCAGCCCGGCCCCGGCCGCTGGTCCTCTGGCTTGAGGTCATGGAGGGAGGGGTGGGTGGTGGTCGCTGGGGGGGCAGATGTTTCCTCAGCCGAAGCCAGGCCCCACGGCCTGTGCATGGTGAGGCGAAAGCAGGGCCCCTGCTGAGCACCTGGGAAGTGAGCCGGTGGACTGTGGTGGGCTGCGTGGTCACCAGAGGCGTGGCGAGTCCTTTGGGTCTGTGGGTGTCCAGCAGCTTTGCAGGTGACGCTGCTTGCCTTCACCGGACCCTCGTTTGGGGGGCAGGGGTAGAGGCTGCCCTGCATCAGGAAGCCGTCTGAATGGGGAATTCATTGTTTCACGGGGGTCCCTGCGGCCTCCCCACCCTCGGGCTGTACAAGAAGCAGGTGGAAGGCCAGGCGTGTGGCTCACGCCTGTCATCCCAGCACTTTGGGAGGCCGAGGTGGGTGGATCAGGAGGTCAAGAGATCGAGACCATCCTGGTCAACATGGTGAAACCCCGTCTCTACTAAAACTACAAAA
>NW_016108282.1:84467-85442 GCF_001604975.1 Cebus imitator
GACTCCGTTTCCTGGCTTGGGCGCCCTCAGCCCCCAGGTACCGTCAGCTCAAGGCTCCCCAGGACCTGGTGGGGGCACAGACCACGGCGCCATTTCATGGGTTCCCACCTCCCCACGCCCCCGTGCTCTTCGATGAAATGGGATCGCCAGTGTGTTGGCAGGAACGGCGCCTGGGCATGGGGTACGCCCAGGACACCCAACACCGTCCGCAGGGTGGGTGCCGAGGAACCTGAGCTTCTGACATGCCGGGGATCAAAGCGCCACCAGGATTTTGAGTATTAGGAGAAAAGAAACACCCCTGTCATGACGCCACGGGCCCCTTCCTGCTTTCGGAGGTTTTTTTTTTAATTGAACATTTTTTGGGGGACAGTCTTGCTCCATCGCCCAGGCTGGAGTGCAGTGGCGCGATCTCCGCTCACTGCAACCTCCGCCTCCCGGGCTCCAGCGATTCTCCTGCCTCAGCCTCCCGAGCAGCTGGGACCACAGGCGCGCGCGGCCACGCCCGGCAATTTTTGTATTTTTGGCACAGAAGGGGTTTCACCATGTTGGCCAGGCTGGTCTCGAACCACTGACCACCCGTGACCGGCCCGTCTCGGCCTCCCGAAGTGCTGGGGTGGCAGCTGTGAGCTGCCGCGTCCGGCCCTTTCCGAGGTTTCAAGGTGCGCCGCGGGGGCCACTTCCTGGGAGGAAAGTGGGGGGACCCGTCCTGCGGAGCCAGAGCGCACCCTCCCCGCGGCCCCGCGGTCCTGCCGTTCGCCGCCTTCCTTCTCCACGCGGGGACCCTAGAGCCGGCACCACCGCGCGCAGCTCGGAGACGCGCACAGCCCGGGTCAGGGCCCCGAAATCCAGCCGGACGGTCCCCGCGGCGCCCACACGCTCGCCCCACCCGCTCCTCCCGGCGCCGCGGGCGGGGGCAGAGTCCACGCCTTCCCGGGGCCGCCGCACCCGCCCGCCGCTCCCTCCCCTCCCCTCCCC
>NW_016108282.1:87941-89772 GCF_001604975.1 Cebus imitator
ATCACGCCATTGCACTCCAGCCTGGGTAACAAGAGCAAAACTCTGTCGCAAAAAAAAAAAAAAAACCAAAAAAAAAACCACCATCTGCCCTGGCCAGGCTCTGGGCAGCCTCCAGGGTCTCTGTCCTGAACACGATAGTCCCCTCCTGGTGCTGGAGGGCAGAGGGGGGACGTTAAGTCCAGTGTCCCACAAGTGACTGTGTAATTCCACATGGGACAAGAGGGAAAAAGAGCAGAGCTTCCCTTTTATTTTTATTTATTTTCTTTTCGTAAATTGAGACAGAGTCTCGCCCTGTCCCCAGGCTGGAGTGCAGTGGCGTGATCCCGGCTCATTGCAATTTCCATTTTCCGGTTTGAAGTGATTCTCCTGCCTCAGCCTCCCAAGTAGCTGGGTTACAGGCACGCACCACCACGCCCAGCCAAACAGACCTTTCCTTTTGTGAGAGGGACGCCGGTGTGGACAGCCGGGAGGGGAGAGGCAACTGAGCAGAAGTGAGGGTCACTGTGGTGCCCGGCACGTTGTCTCACACCTGTAATCTCGGCACTTTGGGAGGCTGAGGCTGGGGGGTCGCTCCCGCCCGGGAGTTTGTGACCGGCCTGGTCAGCATGAGACCCGTCTCTACTTTTAAAAATAAAATAAGATATTTTGGGCAGAGAGAAGTGACTGTGCAAAGGCCCTGAGGTGAGCGTCTGCCAGGTTTGTTCGAGGAGCAGAGGGGAGGGTGTGAGGGGGAGAGGGCCTGGGGAGTTCGTGCTCATCTGAGGGCGATGGGAAAGGGGTGTCGCTTGGGCCCCCCACATGCTGTGAGAAGAGCTCTTCCTTGCTGTCGGTGGGAGCAGCGGTGCGAGGCCTCGAGGCAGGGCAGGTGTGGGGGGCCCACGGCCCAGCCGGCTGGAGAACCTCGCAGCTCCCAGGCCCTTCTCCCCCTCCAGCCTCCCTGCCCTTCGCTGTCCTGTCGCTGGTGAACGCTCCGTATAAGCGAGGATTTTACTGCGGGGATGACTCCATCCGGTACCCCTACCGTCCAGACACCATCACCCATGGGCTCATGGCCGGGGTCATCATCATGGCCACCATCATCCTTGTAAGGCAGGAGGGGTTCAGAGGGACAGGGAGGGGGCGGGATGGGGTACAGCCTACCCTGGGTTCCTGATGGGGGGTGGCCTGGAGGTCTGTGGGGGCTGGGGGACACAGCCTTGCCCCGAGTGGTACTTGTGGGTAATAGGACCCCCCTTTTGTTTTTTGAGACAGAGTTTCACTCTTGTTGCCCAGGCTGGAGTGCAATGGCAGGGTCTCTGCTCAGTGTAACCTCCGCCTCCTGGGTTCAAGTGATTCTCTTGCCTCAGTCTCCCCAGTAGCTGGGACTATAGGCTTATGCCATCACACCTGGCTAGTTTTGTATTTTTAGTAGAGACGGGTTTCACCATGTTGGTCCGGCTGGTCTTGAACGCCGGACCTCAGGTGATCTGCCCGCCTCAGCCTCCCAAAGTGCTGGGATGGCAGGCGTGAGCCACAGAACCCGGCTAGGGCCCCTTTAGAGTCCCCAGCTCTGCAGCAGCCTTGGGGAGGCCTGTGGGGAGGACTGGGGCCCAGTGAGGGCCCACGGGCTGACCGGGACCCCCGCTGGTCGCTGCGGCTGCCACACGTGCAGGTCTCGGCGGGAGAAGCCTACCTGGTGCACACAGACCGGCTCTATTCCCGCTCCGACTTCAACAACTACGTGGCTGCCGTGTACAAGGTGCTGGGGACCTTCCTGTTCGGGGCAGCCGTGAGCCAGTCTCTGACGGACCTGGCCAAGTACACGATCGGCCGTCTGCGCCCCAACTTCCTG
>NW_016108282.1:94472-101748 GCF_001604975.1 Cebus imitator
TTAATGCCAAATTGCAGGGTCTTTATTGCCACTGACCACGGAGGACTCGTGTCTCTCCAAGCCATGGCCCCAAAAGGAGGGTGTCAAGACCCTTTATACCCGTAAAAATCAACTTGGGAGTGAGGGTGAGGGGCGGGGGTGGGGGTGAGGAGGTTCTGGACATTCCCGTGGATGCCTGGGCGAAGATGGGGTGAGGGGCTCCAGACATTCCAAGGGCCAGGGGACTTTTTGACATTCTGGTTGATACTTAAGTGGTTCACAAAAGTCAAGATTAGCATTTGCTTACACATCGTCTGGGAAAGGTGCGGATCACCTCAGGAGTTGGAGACCAGCCTGACCCACATGGACAGACCCCATCTCTTCTAAAAATGCAAAAGATTAGCTGGGCATGGTGGCGCTGCTCGGGAGGCTGAGGCAGGAGAATTGCCTGAACCCGGGAGGCGGAGGTTGCGGTGAGCCGATACCGCGCCATTGCACTCCAGCCTGGGTGACAAGAGGGAAACTCCGTCTCAAGAAAGAAAAAAAAGCAAAGAAACTGCTCTCTGTAACCCAAATGTGAATAAGTAATTAAGGCTCGTCTGTTTTTTGCCTCATCTGCTCTCGTGGCCCCAGGCTGCAGAGACTAACAAATTTGTTGTGAACGTTTCCTACAAATGTCCTCCAGGTAGCACCTCAGCACTGGGAGAATGTCCAGTTGGGTGAGATCAAGACCAGCCCTCGAGCCATACCCCAGTTCGCAGTTGCAAATAAAGCCTCTTCTTGGAACCTGTGCTGGGCGTGTGGTCTGTCACCCTCAGGCCACCAGAGTCTAGGCAGTGGGAGAGGGACCAGGATGAGTTAAAATGCCACAAAACTGTTCGTTCTGAGATCCAACTGGATTATCTTCGTTTTTTTCTTTGAGATGGAGTCTCGCTCTGTCGCCCAGGCAGTGGCGTGATCTTGGCTCACCCCAACCTCCACCTCCCAGGTTTTCAAGTGATTCTCCTGCCTCAGCCTCCCGAGCAGCTGGGATTATAGGCACGTGGCACCACGCCTGGCTAATTTTTGTATTTTTAGTAGAGATGGGGTTTCACCATGTTGGTCAGGCTGGTCTCGAACTCCTGACCTTGTGATCCACCCGCCTTGGCCCCCCAAAGTGCAGGGATTACAAGCATGAGCCGCTGCACCCAGCCTCAACTGGATTATATTAAGGGTTCCTCTGTTTCCTGCAAGCTTCTGATTAGGTCCAAAAAAGTTGATTGTGGCCGGGTGTGGTGGCTCACCGCTGTAATCCAAGCACTTTGGAGGCCAAGGCGGGCGGATCACCTGAGGTCGGGAGTTCAAGACCAGGCTGACCAACACGGCGAAACCCTGTCTTTTTGCTAGTTTTTTGTTGCTCCCTGTTTTCTGTGTTTCATTCATGTCCTTCACGGAATCTCGAATTTATATAGAAAGAAATCTCCCCTCAGTTCCACAGATGGGAGAAGATCCTGAAAAGAAACGCGGTGAAAACGAAACCGGTGTTGCCTGCTGGCTGGACACTGCCGTCCGCCTGGGTGTTGGGTTCAGGCCTCAGAGTCTTCACGGGTGAGGCGTCTCATGCCACAGCCCCAACTGGAGACTCTGATTCCATCATCAGATAACTGGAGCAGCCTCTGCTCCTGGGATTTGGTGGCCTGTAATGTCAGCAGCTCCCATGTTGAACCCTCCCTTCTGCGGGAGGGGCGGGGGCGAGGGGAGGTTGGAAGATGCCAAGTGAGCCGCCTGCCCTCTGACCTGCCACCTCTCCTTCCCCAGGTTGTCTTTCTACTCGGGACACGCCTCCTTTGGGATGTACTGCATGGTGTTCCTGGCGGTGAGTCCGTTTCTCCGGGGCTCACCTGTCAAGTCGCTCCTGTCCCTGGACCTCGTTTTTTCCAGCTGTAAAATGGGTGGGTCGTGGTGGTGATGGGGGCACTCACTGACTTATTTGTAAAGACAGGAGGCTGGGCGGTTTTGTGCCCCCGGCCTCAGAGCTCCCATCTGTGCAGTGGGCGTGGGAGGGCCTGGCAGGGCACAGGCTGAGGCGTCCTCTCCCATCCCAGGTCTACGTGCAGGTGAGGCTCTGCTGGAAGTGGATGCGGCTGCTGCGGCCCACGGTCCAGTTCTTCCTGGTGGCCTTTGCCCTCTATGTGGGCTACACCCGCGTGTCTGATCACAAACACCACTGGAGCGACGTCCTTGCTGGCCTCCTGCAGGGGGCGCTGGTGGCTGGCCTCACTGTGAGCTTCTGACCCTGACTAACCCCCTGTGCTGTCCAGAGACCACTCCCTGCACAACCCTGGCCCTTCCCTGCACACTCTTGCCGCACGGAGTCCTCCCCTGGGACCCCTTCCTCCAACCGTGGTCCTTCCCTGGGACCCCTCCTCCCCTGGGACCCCTTCCTCCAACCTGGTTCTTCCCTGGACCCCTCCTTCCCTGGGACCCCTCCTTCCCTGGGACCCCTCCTTCCCTGGGACCCCTCCTTTCCCCGAGTCCTCCCCGGGACCCCTTCCTCCAACCCTGGTCCTTCCCTGGGACCCTTCCTTCCCCCAGTTTCTCCCCTGGGACCCCTACCCCAAACTCCAGTCCCTCCCTGGACCCCTCCTTCCCCTGATTCTTCCCCTGGGACCCCTTCCCCAACACCAGTTCTTCCCTGGACCCCTCCTTCCCCCCCAGATCCTCCCCTGGGACCCCTTCCCCAACACCAGGCCATCCCTGGACCCCTCTTCCCCCCCTTCCTCCTGAGACTCCTTCCCCCAACCCCAGTCCTTCCTTGGTACCCCTTTTCCCCCAATTTCTCCTCTGGGACCCCCCAACCCTGGTCTATCCCAGGACCCTTCCCTCCCCCCCACATCCTCCCCTGGGACCCCTTCCCCCAACCCCAGTTCTTCCCTGGACTCCTCTCTTCTCCCCATTTCTCCCCTGGGAACTCTTCCCCCAACCCCAGTCCTTTCTGGGACCCCACCTTACCCCATTCCTCCCCGGGACCCCTTCCCTCAACCCCAATCCTCCCTTCCCCCCATTTCTCCCCCAGGACCCCTCTCCCCAAACCCAGTCCTTCCCTGGACACCTTCTTCCCCAGTTCCTTCCCTGGGTCTCCTGCCTGCACACCGCAGCCCTTCCCTGGGCCCATCAGCACCCCAGTGCTCTCCACTGGTCCTCCACCAAGAGGGTTCTCTTCCCCCACAGGCACTGTTCCTCTCATTGCCCACCTGGGACCCTGTTCCTCCCCCTCCTGCCCATGCCCCTGTCCCTGGTGACTGCCCAGCCCCTGCCCAGTCTCACCTTCCTCCACTCTGCCAGGTCCGCTACATCTCAGACTTCTTCAAAGCCCGACCCCCACATCACTGCCCGAAGGAGGAGGAGCTGGAACGGAAGCCCAGCCTGTCACTGACAGTGACCCTGGGCGAGGCTGACCACAACCACTATGGGTACCCGCACTCCTCCTCCTGAGGCTGGACGCCTCCCAGGCAGGGAGTGGCTGTGAGTCCAGCTGAGACTGGCCCCCCAGGTGGTCCCTCTGGCCCTGGGTAGGCACTGAGGGCTCCGGATGGGCTCCAGGAACCCTGAGCAGGCTCTACCACCCTCTGCCCTGCACTGGACCAGGGGTCTGGGGAGGCCTAGGTAGCCCTGAGCATTTGGAGAGGGACCTGTTCCTGTAGCTCCCCAATATCCCCATTCTTTTATGGGGTTCAGGAAGGGACTGTTTGTAAAATGTAATGTACATGTGGTTTTTAGTAAAATAGGGCATTGGTTTGACGAGTGGTCTCAGTGCCTCTGTTCCTTACGGCCGTTCTGGGACGGTGTTCCCCCCGTCAGAGGGCTCCGCAGAGCTCAGACGTCAGGCCAACTCACCCGCTGTGACAGTGGAGGGCAGAAGCCAAGCCCGCCCCTTGCGTTTCTCCCTGCAGGGCGCTGTGGTCCAGGGTCAGATGCGTCAGCACACCCCTCCCCTCTGCTCATGTCCACCCCGTGCACCTGGGGGCCACGCTTCTGAAATGGGTAATTCAGGGGCTGGTTTCCCTGAAGTGATGGCAGAACACACAGAGCTTACTTTTTCCACAGGAGGGTAAAGGGTACATTTGTTTTTGGTACAGGCGGTAACTTAAGTGTCTGCTGATGTTTTGTTTGCACCTGGAACCTCTCTCATTCCTTCATCCTGCAGGGTGTTCCTATCAGGACTTAGCCTACGGGAAGGGTGGTGTAGCCCTGGGGGCAAAAATGCAGCCTGGGAGCCCCACCCAAGGGGCTGTGATGGAGACCTGCTCTTGGCGGACAGGAAGGAAGGTGACCCAGACCCTGCGGAACTCCAGCTGAACGTCAGGGACTTGCCTCCACGCAGGTGTCAGAAGGGATCCTGACTGGGAAAGTCACACTGAAGCCTCCCAGGTATCCTAGGGTGCCCCAGCAGGCAGTGATGCCCGAGGACTAAGGAGGCCGTGTCTGGGCTCAGAATGTGTCTCTGGCAGTGGTTAGGAGAGAGGTTCCCAGCCAGATCTCACGGGCAGAGTCACTGCATCAGGAGAAAATGGGAACGACCCAGGTGCCCTGACAGCAGCCGACACCTCTGTCTCCTCCCAGGCGCAATGGCCTTGAAAGTCAGGACCACAGTGAGGGTTGAGCGCGTCTGTGGGAGCAGCTGCAGTGCACAGGACTCCGGTGTGGTCTGCTGGGGGCAGGTCGTCGTGTTGGGACAAGCTGTGAAGACTGAGGAGTGGAGGAAGTTTGGAGTGAGGGAGAGAACGTGGCTGAGTCCTGCTGCTGGCCTCAGCTGGGGAGCCTCAGTGCTTCAGAAAGAGCATGTGCACCCCACGGCTGTGAGAGCAGAGAAAGAAAGGGCTGTACTTACTAGAGCCATCCCCAGAGCGTCCTCAGGAGCCAGGAGGGCCCAGCTCTGGGATCCGGTGGCCTGTCTCGCCGTTTGGGTGCTGCCCAGCTGGGCTACGCATGCACTGCTCTGCATCTGTTGGGAAAAGCCGGGACATGGGGTTTCGGACTCGGAAATTCTCACAGGTTCCCAGTACCAAGATGGCAGGCGGGGCAGCAGTTAGGACACATTTCTTCACCCACACGGAGCTCTGGGGAAGCTCTCATGCGTAATTTTGGGTTTACACTGCCCACACCCTTATGGTTTCATGGAAAAAAATAGTATTTTCTCTTGTTGTACAAGGAGGATTTTTTTTTTCTGTTTCTCACAGGAAACTCAGATTCTTAGCCATGTAAATATCATTTCCCATGGCTGTGTCCTCATGGCCCGGCATTTCTCCCACCTTCGAGGTTAATTAGTTTCTGAAGACCTCCTCCTGGCTGGCCACAGTGGCTCACGCCTGTAATCCCAGCACATTGGGAGGCCGCGGCGGGTAGATCACAAGGTCAGGGGATCGAGACCATCCTGGCCAACATGATGAAACCCCGTCTCTACTAAAAATGCAAAACTTAACTGGGTGTGGTGGCGCACGCCTGTAATCCCAGCTATTCGGGAGGCTGAGGCAGGAGAATCGCTCAAACCCAGGAGGCGGAGATTGCACTGAGCTGAGATTCTGCCACTGTTCTCCGAGCGAGACTATGTCTCAAAAATAAAAAAAAAAAAAAAGGAAAAGAAAACTCCTCCTGAGTATTTGATGATATGCAGGATTTTTTTTGAACGTGTCAGCTACCATATGTTATTCTGGTTTTGTAGGAAACCATACCTACTTTGTTTTTTAGACACAGGGTCTCATTCTGTCACCCAGGCTGGAGTGCAGTGGGGCAATTACTGCTCACTGCAGCCTCGACCTCCCAGGCTAGAGCGATGCTCCTGCCTCAGCCTCCCAAGTAACTGGGATTACAGGCGCCCTCCACCACGCCCAGGTAATTTTTGTATTTTAGCCATGTTGGCGAGGCTGGTCTTGAACTCCTGACCTCAGGTGATCCACCTGCCTCAGCCTCCCAAAGCACCGGGATTACAGGTGTGAGCCACCACAGCTGGATATTTATTCCTCAACTGAATTTCTGTTTGAATTGAAACAATTTAAAATCCTAATTTCGGTAACATTATTTACATTTTTTACGTTAGTTGCTAGAACCCAATGCGAGAAGGCAGCATTTTACTCAACCTCACCCGGCAGTGGTGTGGCCTGCGGCCTTCTGGACAGCATTGGGGGTGGGGATTTGGGGGCGTGTGAGCCCCCGGGCTGGCTCGGCAGTGCGGCCTGGGCCTTTTCCCAGAGGCTTCTTAGCCCCAAGCTGATTGTCCACCCCCAGTCTCCTCAACAGCGAGAGGCACTTTGTCCTGCTGTGTAGAGAATCTTAGTTCTTCTGTCTCCTGCCGCATATTTTCAGGAGCTGGACAGCTCCCAGGTCCCATCCCCTGTCTCAGAAATGACTTCTCAAGTCATCCCCTGCCGCAGCATTTTGTTAGCCTGTTTTGTTGTTGTTCTTTGTTTTGAGGTAGGGTTCCACTCTTCTTGCCCAGGCTGGAGTGCAGTGGCACAACCTCGGCTCACTGCGACCTCCGCCCTCTGGGTTCAAGCAATTCACCTGCCTCAGCCTCCCGAATAGCTGAGATTACAGGCACCTGCCACCATGCCCAGCTAAGTTTTTTGTGATTTTAGTAGAGACGGGGTTTCACTATGTTGGCCAGACTGGTTTCAAACTCCTGACCTCAAGTGATCCACCCGCCTCAGCCTCCCAAAATGCTGGCATTACAGGCGTGAGCCACTGCACCCGCCGAGCCTCTTCTGTGACAGTTGTGATTCATTGGATCTAAGCCCAGTTTTGTTTTTACCCTGACTTGCTGTTTTATAAGCAGGCGGCCTAGTTTAGACATTTTAACGGCATTACAGGGATGGGAAATCCCTGGGAAGAATTGGCCGGCCAGGCAAGGTGTGTGGTGAGGGCATTGCATGGCAGGTGGAAGTTTAGGTTATTTGGGATTACTAAGTTACAGCAATGGAATTTATGAATGAATTAGCCGAGTGAGTGAATTAATGACTGAGTAAAGAAGACTTACCTGAGGCCGGGTGCGGTAGCTCACGCCTGTAATCCCAGCACTTTGGGAGGCCCAGGTGGGCGGAGCACCTGAGGTCAGGAGTTCGAGACCAGCCTGACCAATGTGGAGAAACCCCGTCTCTACTGAAAAAAAAATACAAAATTAGCCGGGCGTGGTGGTACATTCCCATGATCCCAGCTACTGGGGAGGCTGAGGCAGGAGAATCACTTGAACCTGAGAGGTGGAGATTGCGGTGAGCCGAGGTCACGCCATTGTACTCCCGCCTGGGTGACAGGAGCGAAACTC